>NC_035172.2:3823412-3998598 GCF_001659605.2 Manihot esculenta
GAAATATTTAATTCTCTCTTATTTAAATAAATATCTTAATTGAGGATTTTAAGTAATTAAAGTTTAAGTTCTTACTTAAAGTTTAATTCAAGTTAAATAAGTTATTTATATAATAAAAATAATGATATATGGAGTATCATGTGAACTAATTTAAATATGATTAAAATTAATTTTAAAAATTATTATAATTATAATAAATTTGAAATTTTATTTTTTTATCTAAAATTAAAAATGTTAATTATAAATGTAAAAATTTATAAAGTTGTGTTTTTTTTGGTTTAATAGGACTTTCATTAATATGTTTTTAAAATACCAAGTCCAAATTATTGATTTTACTATAATATTGGAAGAAGAGATGGGTATATGTTCCCTCTTGTTAAGTGTGGTCAGTCTTTTTCTGGGTCAGTCTTTTTTTTTTATCTCCTATTCCCTTTTTGTTTTTATTTTCTTTGTAGGAGCATTTGTGTCTCTTGGAATGGATTCTCCATTGGTTGACATTAATACTCTTTGTGAAAAAATAAATCACCTTTCTTAGGAAGACATAACATTAAACTTGCATATTGATAACAAAACTGCATTTTCTCTCTCATCTCTTGTTTTAGTAGGAACACTTTTTTGTCTAAGTTCTTTCCGATAACTCATATTAAAAATATTATAAAGAATATCTGAAACTTTACTTTTTGAATTCAAAGTTGATGCGTTGTCTTCACTTTTCTCTATGAGTGAGACAAACTCAGAACCATGGAAGGCATTCCGTGGTCCATTAATAATTATTTGCTTATTTTGAAAATTTGGACATCAAATCTAAAACTTCAAGAAATTGATTTTGCCTCATGTCAATTTTGGATTCAAATTCATGGCTTGTCCCTTGACTAAATGATGAGACAAAATGCAAAAATTATTTAAAAGGTTAGAGAAAGTAGATATTGCCTCCAACCATGATGTATCAATAGGATCTTGTCTTCGTATTAGGGCTTTAATTGATGTTTCTAAATCGTTACTTAAAGATTTCTCAAATCGAAAGGAAAATGGGTCATTAGAAAGGCTTTGTTTTCAGTATAAAAGGCTTTCAGATATGTACTTTATGTGCGGGCCACTAGATTCAGGTTTGCCCAAATGTCTCTGAAGTCTCTAGTGATGAAAATTGAAGAAAGAGACAAGAATATGGGCCGTGGATGAAGGCAGAGCTCTTTTCTTCTAGAAACAGGCAAGGCAGGGAGGAATCTAGTGGGAGAATCCAGCAAGAGAAGAGGGGAAGTGATGGTGATGACGGCGGCGCGTACCTCTCAATTGCTCACTCCGGCTATCAATCAGGGGTCTTCTAACAGTACTCATGAGCTACCTACTTATGGCAGGGTGTTGATCAAAGAGCTAGTTTAGAGAGCCACGCCTACTAGGCTTTCAGATGTGAGGGTCTCGAGCTCTGCGACAAATACTTTATTGGATGGGTTGCCTCAATTGACAGCGTACAAGGATCAAATATCTCCATTTGTGAAAATGGCAGAGAGAAGAAGGTACACGATTATCCCTAGAGAATCTGTCTTGTCGGCCTCTTCTAGGACAAAATCATCTAGTGATTGGAATTACTTGTATGAATTAGGAAGCCATGTAATAAAATGCAAAAAGGAAGAAGAGCTTGAGACATGTAAGAAAAAATCAAAACCCCTTCCTTCTATATCTCTTCGTCCACATTGTGTTAATCTTTCAACCTTGTTAGGCCTTTCTTGGGCTCAAATCTCTGATAAGCCCGACCATATCCCATATGGCAATCTAGTCTTTACTCTCACAAACTTATCCATTTGCCAACAAGATCCCAATCCATCTTTATTACAACCAGATAGCAATCAGCTTGAAACCAATCTATTTTGAAAGCCACCAAGACCCATTTCCTAAAAGCCTAAACTCAAATCCTTAGCTAGACGTGGTTTGAATATTGAGCAGGTAAGTTTAAAGAAGGCTGTAGAAGGGGGGCCTCGGGTTTTATCTCTAGAGAGTTTATCATTGAGACAAAATGGGGACGAAAATACTATTGAGACTTTGGTGGCTAGCCAAATGCCACCAAAAGCACCATGACCACAATCTGTTGGAATTGTCAAGGGCTTGGGCAACCCTTGACAATGAAAGCTCTGAGGGAGCTCACTATTAAGTACAAGCCTGATTTTATCTTTTAAAAAAAAATCCTTTTCGGATAGATGGAAGAGGAGACGTGGGTTTCATAACTCATTTAATGTTGATTTGGTGGAGAGGTTAGGAGGTCTTGCTTTTTGGTGGAAGGAAGGAAAGAGTATTCATATATTGAATTCTTCAAGCTGATGGATTAATGCTATTATTCACCAAACTTCAGACGTGGTATGTCACTTTTGTTTATGGAAATCCAAATGTCCAAGGTCGAATTGCTTTTATTAACCAATTAAAACAGATGGCGATGAGTGTTGATATTCCATGGCTAGTCATGGGGGATTTCAATATATGTAGCTCTCAAGCGGATAAATGTGGTAATAGAGGTATCCATAGATCATCGGCCCATGCATATCTGGATTTTCTTTTTGACTATAATCTTGAGGAGATGAGTTATTCTGGGCAGAAGTATACGTGGTTGAATAAGCAAGATGGTAGAGCTCAAGTTATGGAAAGAATTGATAAAGCTTTATGTAATGGGGAATGGAGAAATTTGTTTAGCCACAGTCATCTGATGCACGAGAATCTTGTGGCCTCTGATCATAGGCCTCTAATCCTATTACAAAACAAACCTAGTTTTATAAGGAAGCCTTTTGTCTTTGATATTCGATGCTTAGAATCCCAAGATTGCTTCCCAGCTATCAGAGATAAATGGGATACATCTTCAAATAATTTTGTGAAAAAGCTATCTGAATGTCAATTAACAGTTGAAGCATGGTGTCGTGATCATCTGGAAAATTCTCGCAGGAGAATAGAAGTCTTATCTAAAAGACTGGACAAGCTTCTCTCTTCCCCTTCGGTAAATAATACTGATCAAGAGATAATAGCTATTCGAAGGCAGCTGCAAGACCTATGGGAGCTAGAGGAAAAGTATTGGTTCCAAAAGTCCAGAGTCAACTGGCTATCTTTTAAGGATAAAAATACTAAATTTTTTCATGCAACTATGATGCAGAGGAGACATCGAAACTACATAGCTAAGATTAGAAGTATGGATGGCTTATGGCTTGATCAGCAAAGGGAAATACAACAAGAGGCTTTCATTTACTTCCAAAAACTTTATCAATCTAACACATCCTTTGGGTCAGATCAGGTCCTTGAAGCTATTCCTTCTTTAGTTTCTATTGATATGAACTAGAGTCTGACTGCTCCTTTCTCTGAGGAAGAAATAAAGCTTGCTGCTTTTTTTTATGGGTGCACATAGTGCACAGGTCTAGACAGGTTTCAAGGTATTTTTTATCAAAAGTTTTGGGATTTAATTAAGATTGATGTTGTGAAAATGGTGTAGGATTTTTATCACAATTGTGTTATTCTCAGCCAATTATCTAACATCCATTGCCTTATCCCAAAAGTGGCTTCCCCGCAATGTTTTGCAGATTTCAGGCCAATATCTCTATGCAACGTTGAGTATAAAATTATCTCGAAAGTTTTAGCAAATCATCTGAGACCGTGGCTTAAGGATATCATTTCCCCTCTGCAAGCAGTGTTTGTCCCTGATAGGAGCATACACGATAGACATTCAGAAGGCATGTAATTCTATTAAGTGGGACTTCCTGATGAGGGTTATGGACAAGATGGGCTTCTCAACCATGTGGATGAAGTGGATCTATTCTTGTATCTCAACAATGTAGTATGTTGTTATTGTCAATGGAGAGAAATCATCAGTGTTTCAACCTTCCTGTGGGATTAGGTAGGGTGATCCAATATCACCATATTTATTTCTTCTTGTGGTTGATGTTCTTTCTCGAATGATAGATCTAGCGGTGCAGAGGAATCTTTTAAGGGGCTTTCAAATTAGCAGTCCTAGACTATCACATCTTCTCTTTGCTGATGATAATATTCTATTTGGAGAAGTAACGGTTCAAGAAGCTTATCAGTTGAGAAATATTTTAAATGACTATGGTGGGGCTTCTGGGCAGAGAATTAATATGTTAAAATCAGATGTAACTTTTAGTAGGAATACGGGTCCTCAAAGTCAACAAGATATATCCAGAATCTTGGAGATTAAAAATTCAGGTTCCCTTTCGCGATATCTTGGTCTCCCTATAGAATGGAGTAAATCAAAGAAGCAAGCTCTCCAATTCTTGAAGGAAAGAATTCAAAACAAACTCCAACGTTGGAGAAACAAGCTTTTGTCTTAAGCAGGAAAGGAGATATTAATTAGAGCTGTTGTTCAAGCCATACATTCTTACTTTATGTCTTCTTTTAAACTACCTGTAACTTTTATTCATGATATCCATATGATGGCTGCTCGCTTTTGGTGGAGTCAGTCTAAAGAAAAAAAAAATGGAATACACTGGGTGAGTTGGAAGAAACTTTCTTGGAGTAAGAAAGTGGGGGGCTTGGTTTCAAAGATTTAAGTTTATTTAATAAAGCCATCCTAGCAAAACAAGCATGGCATATCATAAAAAATCCCCAATCTTTATGGGCAAGAATTATGAAAGGTATTTATTTCCCCTTCTCTTATTTTCTAGAAGCAAGAGTTGGACAACAAGCCTCTTGGGGTTGGAGAAGCCTTGTAGCAGGTAGAGAAGCAATAAGAGAAGGGATCCGTTGGAATATTACGTGACCAAGTTTTGTGAATGTTTAGTCTGAACCTTGGGTTCTTTCTTTATCTGGTTTCAAGATATCAAGTCTCAGACCTGAGAATAGTCTCATTATGTATGTTGTTGATCTAATCAATCCTTTTTCTCATCAATGGACCCCTATTATTTTAAGTGACTCTTTTTTCATCTGCAGAAAGCAATGTGACTCTCAAAATTCCTCTAGGAGAAGTTTATAAGGAACTTGAATATGTGCGACATCACTTTAAAGATAGGCAAGTGTTAGTAACGGTTGTATACTACCAGTTAAAGCTAAAGGAAAATATAGGGAGACAAGACCAATCCTCTTCGACTACTGCACCACCATCCTTTTGGAATTCTATATGGCAGATTCCCATTCCTCCTAAGGTTTGAACCTTTATTTGGAGAGTTTGCCATAATGTTTTAGCAACAGGGAAAATCTTTTACAAAGAAAATGTATGTCCAACCCCACATGTCCTTTATGTTCTAGTCCTGTGGAATCTCTAGAGCATGTTCTCTTTTTTTGTCTCCATGCTAGGGCGACTTGGTTTGGGTCTAGATTGGGCTTCCTTCCGGATCCTCAGGGGATTTTTTCTTTTAAAACATGGTTGGTTAATTTTCAAAATCGGATAGGGCAAGGGAATTTGAAAGCTCTCATGCTGGTGTATTTACTCTGTTGGCAAATATGAAAAAGTCGTAATGCAATAATCTTCAAAACTATAAATCCTAATCCTATAATTTCTCGAGTTACTCGAAGTAGCAGCTTCGCAAAATCATTCTGAGTCCCTTTACAATTACAGTAATATTGTTTGGTGCTCTCTTGATCAATCTTCTTTTAAAGTAAATGTGGATGCTGCTTTTGATAGTGACAATTTTGTGACATGAGTTGATGTAATAATATGTAATTCTCAAGCTCAGTTTGTGGATGAATGTGCTATTTTCAATCAGGCTCTTTGACCTGTAGCAACTGAAGGTTAGGCATTAAGAATAGCAGCTGAAGGTCATGCATTAAGAATAACTATCAAATTTGTTATTACTAGAGATTATGCTCCTTATATTATTGAATCTTATTTAAATCGGATTGTTCATCTCTATCTCTCTCTAAGCTCTGTGTCTTGAAATTTAGAAACGTTTATTCATAATCTCGGTGCTCTATTGAGAAATAAAATCTTATATTAAAATCAGTCATACACATAGAAATGTAAATTTTTATGCAAATTGAGTGATTAAGTCAATTAGAAATTGGATTTTTATTTTTTCTTCGAGATCAATTTCTTTTAAAGAATTGTAATTTATTAGTTAATTCATGAATAAAGTTTGGTTTTTAAAAAAAAAAAGTATAAAAGGACAAAAAAGTGAGAACTAAGAGAGAGGGAGGCAGGGCATTTTGGATACAAAATTAATTTTCTGTCTTTCTCGATTAACGTAAAATATAAATATATATTTATTTTTTTTAATTCAGTAGAGGTGGGTGTACCTTTTGAGACGATAATTTATTTATTAAGTTCTTAAAATACTCTATTTAAGAAATAAAATCTATTAATTTTAGTTACAATTTAATAATAAAGCAATATAGTATATTAGAAAAAAAATTATTAACCACATTTGAAAATAATGGTTGACATTTTTTGGAATGAAGAAAGGAATATTAACTGATAAAAAAAAATTAGAAAAATTACTATTTATTCTCCAAATTTTTAAAAAATTTATTAACTTATAAATATTTTAAAATTATTTATTAAAATATTTTTATATTTTATAACAAACTATTTATTCATTCTACTAAATAAATTATTAATCAATTTATTTTAATTTTAATTAAAATCTTAATTAAATAAATTAAAAATATAAATATTTAAAATTATAAACACTAAATAATATAAATATTTAAATTGGTCAATAATTTCTTTAAAAAATTTAAAAATTAATTTTATAAATCACAGAAACATTTTAATCAAATAAGTTTGAAAGAAGAATAAAATAGCTATTAATTAATAAAATAATTTTGGACTAAATGATTAATAAAATTAAGGGAAAATTACTTTGTAGTCCTGAGATTTAACGTAATTAACACTTCTATCCCTCTATTTTGGCGATCCAACACTTAAGTCCCTCACTTTCTCTTCCGTCCAAATTCGTAGTCCTTCCGTCCATTTAAACCGTTTGGTCAAAAAGTCAAAGGTGAGATGTGATAATTTTTTCCAAAAATGTCCTTCTCTCCATGTGAAATCCCAGAAGAAGAAGAAGAAAGAAGAAGAAAGAAGAAGAAAGAAGAAGAAGAAGAAGAAAGAAGAAGAAGAAAGAAGAAGAAGAAGAAAGAAGAAGAAAAAGAAGAAGAAGAGGAAGAACTTGCAGAAGAAGGAAGAAGAAGAAGTTGCAGAAAGAAGAAAGAAGAAAGAAGAAGAAGAAGCTGCAGAAAGAAGAAAGAAGAAAGAAGAAAGAAGAAAGAAGAAGAAGAAGAACTTGCAGAAGAAGGAAGAAGAAGAAGAAGTTGCAGAAAGGGTAGGAAGAGGAAGAGGAGAAAGAAGAAGAAGAGGGTTAATTTTGTCAATTCACGTGTTCCAAACGGCTATTTTGGACGGAAGGACTACGAATTTGGACAGAAAAGAAAGTGAGGGACTTAAGTGTTGGGTCGCCAAAATAGAGGGACAGAAGTGTTAATTACGTTAAACCTCAGGGACTATAAAGTAATTTTCCCAAAAATTAAACATATAGGGAGTGGTTAATGTGCTTTTCAAAATAATATGACCAAATCACTAGTTTCACTATAATGCAAGGGCTAAATAGCAATATTTACCTTTTCTTTTCTTACTCTCTCAAGCATCTCTGCTTTTGGTTCCGTGCTATTAGGGTTTTAAAGAAGGGTTTCTATCTCCATATCACTTCCACTCTATCTCTCTCCCGATTGAAAATACTCTATTCCAGGAAGAGAAAGACGAAAGGCCATGGATAGATACACCAGGGTCGAAAAACCAAAGCCTGAGTCTCCGATAAACGAGAACGAGATCCGCATCACCTCCGGTGGTCCCGTCAGAAACTATATTAGCTATGCTACTTCCCTTCTTCAGGTACTCGTTTCTCTTTCTCTCTATTTTTAAGATGGTAATAAATGAGTGGATTTTGCTATTTTTGGGTTTTTGTCGCCTTTTTAGTGTTGTATTGGGTTGCCTTTTATAGGTTGTGATTTTGCTTTCTGCCAGATTATGCCTTGTTTGATTTCAAAGGTTTGTCCATATGCGTTATTGTAATGGTTTTTGAGTGATTTTGAGCATTTACTTATATTTCACATTGTCTTTGCTTTGGCATTGATTAGGTAGTGTGAGTTTTTCACTGATTCTTAGAGTGTAGTCTGTAATTATTGGGGATTTGGTGGGTTTTTGTAGGCCGGATTCAGGAGTCATTAGGACTTCTCTTCCATGGTTTTTGGTTGGTGATTGGATTTCTCTACAATGGCTGAATCGTTCTTTAGATTGTTTGCCATTTCATTCGGTGTGTTTTTTTCTTTCTTTATCCGTAAGTGGCATTCATTGGGATTACTAGCAAGCCTATATTTTGGATGAGGATTAGCTTTAGCTACTCTTATATGGAAGAAACCTTAGGAAAAAAGTAAACTTAGTTTTCCAGGAAATTTTGTTTCTGTTTGTTCTATATTCTCAATAATGGTGTATTAAACCTCTTCAACATAGTGGGTGAATAGTGACTTCTCTTTTGTACTTTGTGTTTTAGAATTTGATGCAATGTGAAATGGGTGGCTGGAAACTTGCATTAGACTATTGTAATGGCTCATTACATGCTGTAATATGTTTAGCACAATCCTAAAGATTTTTGTAGTGGAGTTGATTATCCTGATTAGAGGGTTATGCGTGGTTGATCAAAAGAGAAAATGTCCCACCACCAAAAAACAGGAAGACTAAGAAAAAGAAGAAGAAGAAGAAGAAAAGAGCATCTGGAAATGCTAATTTTGACATGAGATATATTGAAAGTTTTATATGGTGAACATATTACATGAGTTTATCTATGAAAAACCAGTATAAATCCATTAAGAAATGGATTTTGAAATTCAAAAAGAACTAGCATGGACATACTGTGAGAGTTGTGGAGATTAGGTCATGAATTGTTGCTGACGTAGAGCATTATTTTTTTAATATAATTAATTTGTTTTAGCTTCATTCTGCACATTGTGAAACTGTGATAGCCATTTATTATGTCCATATTCCATTTCTGGTTTATTTTCTTTGATTTGGATGACTTCTTACAATATTTCAGCAGCTGGTTTCACATGATCATAAATATTGCAATGGGTCAAATATTTTCCATCATATCTTTGCATGTTGTCCTTTTCCAATTTGATGAAATTCTGACACCATGCACTGTTATTTTTTTTTTTATATATATATATATACTAGGAGAAACATGTAAGAGAGATTGTCTTGAAGGCAATGGGACAGGCAATTAGCAAGACAGTATCCATTTCAGAGGGTATAAAGGTTGGTATGCTCTTCAAGTTGACATTTTTAGAGAGAAATTGGTTTTGGGGGGGGGGGGGGGGTGAACATACTCTAACTTTTTGTCCTAATACAGAGAAGAAATCCTCGTTTGCATCAAGATACTGCCATCAGTTCAGTGAGCATAACTGATGTTTGGGAACCTATTGAAGAAGGTCTTTTACCGTAAGTTTTCGGAATTTGTTTTATAATTTCCAAACTTTTTTGTATGCATGTGGGTGTACAAATCTCGTGGTATCATATTGTAGACATCTTAGTAGTAAAATCTTGATGCAGTGTGGAACAGACTCGCCAAGTCTCAATGATCACAATCACCTTGTCATTCAGAGAGCTAAACAAAAACTCACCTGGGTAAGTCCACTTTTGAATTTTTTTTTTGACATATTGTTGTTTGCCAAACTCAGATTTGGGGAGTAAGATGTGATGGTTGGTTGTTCAACTGCATTTTTCAGAAGTCTTTTTCACTGTGCTTGTCAGCTGAGATTCATAATGGGATCATGACCTGATTTTTGTATCTTTCGGTGGACTGTACCAACAAATGCATGCTGTGCACACTGTTTGATGATGATCTAGTTGGATGATGCACTGTTGTTAGAATCTTACTTATTTTTTATTTGATTGAATTTTTCACCCTAACAATTTGAATCTTAAATGTATCTTAATCGTGACGGAATCATACAATTCAAAACTGAATCTTACAATTTGAATCTTAAATGTATCTTAATCGTGACAGAATCATACAATTCAAAACTGAATCTTATGATTCGATATGAATCTATCAATTGGGCCAATTTTTTTCTTGAGAATTGTTAGACCGTATAGCATCAAAATTTAACGTTTCACTTTAACTGTGCAAAGTGCACATAAAAACCCTTCTTTAGCCTTTTCTTTTCAGTAGCCTTTCTTTTTCTCTTTCACTTTTTCTGTTTTCATTTTTTTTCTTGTTTTATTAATTTACTTCTCTAATTGTAATTCAACTTGCTATCATTTTTTATTATTTAATTGTTTGATTAAAGTTAAATGGGATTCTCATCACATGCACAATGATAATCATTGTCTACAATTCATAATTTATAATATAAACCATATAATATTATAAGGACATGTGGTTTTGTTATAAAGCATCTTTATTAGCTAAATGATAATTCTATATATCAAAATATGTTATTGTGATATTTTTTCTATTATCTTTTAGATCATATATTATTTTAATTAATTTTGAGACTTCTGTCGAAACTTACAATTCAATTTGGTTCTCAAGACTCGATTCGAATTTCTATTTAATTACTATGAGGTGATGTCAAAAATGTGTCTCTAGGTATCAAGCTCCACAGTCTGTGGAACAACCAAAGGAACAGTATCAGCAGAAGCAACCCAAACAATCACGAGTTCCCTATAATGCTATTCGTGATGGTAAATTGTTCAACCAGATGTTAATACACAGTGATTAAACATGCTTTTAGCCTAACAGAATTATGCTTTTTAATTCTAAGATTCATATGGCCGAGGACGTGGTCTTAGTAGAGGTAGAGGGCGAAATTGGGGCAGAGGTGGATACAATTATGGAAATTATCAGGGGAATTATCAAGGAGACTATCAAGGTATACAAAATTAAGGGTATCAAGTTGCCCTAAAATTTTATGGTTGCAGATTGTATATATGCTTTGTTGAGTGTAACTCTTTATTTTACACTTCTGGCAGATAATGGTGGTTATTCAAACTGGGGTCGTGGTGGTGGGCGTGGCAGAAGTTGGGGTTATCGTGGTAAGTTTGCTACTTCAACTGCATATACATTTTTGTCCGAAGTTGGGGTCATGTATATATGCTTTTTTTTTTTAAAAAAAAAAAATTGTCAGATTTTGGGTTTGACATTCTGTCTGTTTCATAACATGTTGAATACCTTTGATGTATATATGCAATGAAAAATGTGGACATGGCTCTGCTTGTATGTACTGTTGGAAGTGTATATATCATTCATGCATTTGCATAATTATATATGTGCTTCATATCCTGCTGATCCAGGTGGATCTCTTCTCGAATAAAAGCACTATCCAAGTCGTGTTGCACATGCAAGTGAAATGTGAAGTATTTTGCTAAATGAAGCTTATGACTTTTTGTAGGTCCTGGGTATGAAAGAGGCAGAGGTGGAGGGGGTAGAGGCTACAGCCGTGGGCGTGGCTGGATGGGCGGTCGTTCAAGGGGTGGTGGTGGTGGTAGAAACCAGGGATAAGTAGGGAAATGAGTTTCTCTTTTTGCTTTAGCTAAATGCTTGCCTTGGCCAGTGGGCTAAATTTATCTTGAACTGATTTTTTTAGTAGCGTAAAATGTGGCTTATCATCATCGGTCGGTTGTGTTTATAATTTTCTCAATCATATGGATGTGGGCAAGGTTTTTATGTTCATTTTTTGCGTTTAGCCAATAGCAAGAGGGTTGCAATTTTCTGTAATTTATTTTTACCCTTGTGGTTGCAGTTACTATGTTCATATTTGGTTATCATATTTCTTTATTCCTTTAAAATGTTCTCTCTGCCCTGTTGATTTTGGCAACTCCTGTACATGCATTTAGAACAACCAGTGAGCGACCTTTGATAAATTCCTTGTCCTTGACAAACTAAAGCAACAACAATGGTAGCTAGAGCTGAAATTGGAGAATTATGAGGGTGTGGAATTGGTTTAAAATAATAGGGTCTATAAGGTGTTGAGACCGAGTATCCTTGACGACCCTCACGATTCTTAATTCTTATGAGAGCTCGAGGTTTCTATCATATGAATTTTTAGGGGTGGCAATTCGGGTGAGTACGAAGTTCGTAGGTTGTATTCAATTCGACACTATCAATGAATTGTATAAAATTTAGTATGAAAAATTTTATTGAATTGATATGGTATGATTTAACATGATAAATTTATTAACTCGTTTTGACACGCTTAATATATTTAACATGATATAATGCTATTTGATATATTTTAATATTTTTATATAATATATTATATAAATTTACATATTTATTTTTAACATTTATAATTTAATTAGTAATATATTAAAATATAAAATTTAATTATTTAATATTAAAAGGTGAGTTTAATATTTAATAAATTAATATTTTAACAAAAATTTTACAAAACAATATAATATTATATCAATATATATATTGAATAAATTTTAATAAATAAAATATAAATAATTTCAGTAATTTTTTAAATTTTATTTACTGAAATTATATATAATTTACTTCTCATTTAATATTTAATATCTTATAAAAAGTAATTTAGGGATATTTTAAAGAATAAAATTTAAAAATTGACAAAACTTATATAGTATAGTTATATATGTTTCCATTAGAGATTTAATCATTTTCTTAAAAGTGACATAATATTAAAAAAGATTCTATATTTTAAATTTTATTATAATTACATTCAATATTATTTTTTTAATTATATTTTAATTTTTTAAAATTATTTTAAATATAAACTACCGTAATTTGTACCATTAGAAAGTAATAGACTTATCACGTATGCCTGCCATGTCATCATATTATATTAGTAAATTTTAGACTAAAATTAATCATAATTTAAAATTTTAAGATGAAATTATTAATTTTTTGATAGAATATAGTTTAATTTTAAAAAAATGCAGAGCAAAATTGGAAGAAAACTAAATGGGTAAGTTTTTCTGGCCATATATATTATATTATTAAATTTTAACTTAATTCATATCTATCAATTCTTTGAACCCCACTATGATTACTAGCATAATTTAGAAAAAGTATTTTTTTTTATGGCATTATATTTAAGAGTTAAAAAATAATTTAGAAAAAATATTTTAAAAATATTTAGAATTTTTGTTATTATTTTAATATTTTTAAAATTATATCAATATTAAAAATTATTTTAAATTGATATTCAATATTTTATAATTAATTTATTTAATAAGCTTATTTTCTTAAAAAGTAGTAAGCATATTAAAAAGTTCAATAAAAGTCGATAAAGAATTATTTTATTTAATCGAAATAAAATCATCATAAATTGTTATTTTAAAATTATTAATAAAAATTTTAAAATAATAATAATATAAAAAGTAACTTTAAATATAATTAATAATAAAAATAATAACTCGACAATTTTAATAATAATATTGATAATGGTATAATGTATTTGGTGAAATATTAAAATGATATAATTTAATTAAAAATAAATTATAAGATGAAATTATAATAAAAATAAAAATTAAGTTTTTTTAATAATTTACTCTAAACTTTATTCACATGGCATGTGACATCACGTGATGTGTCAATTTTATTAATTTCTAATAACATAAATAAAAGTATGATGTATTTGAAATAATTTGAAAAAGTCATAATTTAAGTAATAAAAAATAAATAATAAATAATATAGTGTGGTTGTAATAAATGTAAAAATACATAATTTTTATGGAATGAAAATTTAGATAATTATTTTAAAATTAAGCTGGTATAATTTTATAGTATTGGTTAGAATAATAAAAATTAAAAAAATATATAATTTTAATTATTTGTATTAATTTAACTTTAAAACAATTTATAATTCACTTTTCACTCAATATTTTATATTTTACTATTTTAATGAGATTTAAAAAATAAATTTAAAAATTGATTGAAATTTATTTAATGTAAATATATGGTGTTTCTATTATTGATATATTAATTTTTTTTAAAAAGTTAAATATTCAAAGTATAGATTTAATTAATTATTTTTAAAATATAAAATAAAATTATAAAAATTTGAAAAATATAAATTTCTTGAAAATCATATTGTATTACATGGAATTAAAATGGGACTATCATTATTGTATTAACGGTTAAGTAAATGGTAAAATGTAATTAGTTAAATATTTAACACTACAGGATTTTTCTGATTAGTAACGGATTTTTCCGTTACTAATTAATAAAAAAATTCATTACTACCAGGTTTAGTAATAGATTAGTAATGGATTTATATTCATTACTATAAATTTCGTTGCTAATGTAATATGAATCTTGCTGTTAATATAATAGTAATCATTTAGCAATTCGTTATTAATTTTGTAATCGATTTAATAACGAATTTGTAATAAAATTTCGTAACGGATTTGCTAATTTAATAAAAATTTAAAATATATATATTAAATCTATTACTAAATTTAGTAACCGAAATCTATTATTAATTTAATAAAATAAAAAATATATTAATTTTATATTTTGTTATTAAATTTATTATTAATTTTTAAAAAATTATAGTAAATTATTAATTTATTTTATTTTATTTTACATTAAATAATAATTTAATTATGATAAACTATTAATTTTTTTATTATATTTTATATTAAATATTAATTTTAATATTTTAAATTTTATTAATTTTATGAGAAAATTATCATAAAATTACATGAGAAAAATCTTTAAAAATGAAAAAAATGTGAGAGAATGGAAAAAAATGAGATACAAAAGAGAAAATAAGAAAAGAAAACAAATAGAAGAAAATAATCATAAAAATGAAGAGAAAACAAGGAAAAAGGAGAAAATTAAAGAAAATGAGAAAAAAGAAAGAAAAAAGAGAAAAAATAAAAGAAAATAAGAGAATGATAAAGAAAAAATGAAAAAAAATAAAGAGAAAATTATGATATAAAAAAGAGTGAAAGAAAAAATTTAGTGTATATATACTAGAGAAAAGAAAGCAAATGAATGAATAAAGAAGGAAAAGAAAAGAGAAAATAATAGAAAATGAAAGAAAATACAATAAATGAAAGAAAAAAAATATGAGAAAAAAATAAAGAAAATAAAATAAAAATTAAGAGATAAAAAGGAAGATTAATAATAAAAGAAAATTAAAAAGGAAATTAAAGGAAATGAAAGAAAATGGAGCTAATAATTAAGAGAAGAAAATAAGATAAGGAAAAAATAAAAGAATAAAGAGAGAAAAGGAGAAAGAAAATAAATGAAATGAAAGAAGATAAAATTGGTGCGTATATAAATATTTGAATTATAAATATTCGAATTAGTAATAAGGGATTGAATCCGTTATTAAATTTAAAAAAAACACGGATAAATTAAAATAAAAAAGCGATATTATTTTTCAAATTTTAATAATGAATTTTTTAATCCGTTACTAATTTTTAGATTAGTAATGAATTTAATAATATATTTTTTTATTACTAAATTAAAAATAAAAAGATGAAATTTTAAAATAAAAGCGCGGTATTTTATTTTTTAAAATTTAGTAACGAATTATAAAATTCGTTATTAACTTTTGAATGAGTAACGTATTTAGTAACGGATTATATCCGTTACTAACTAAAAAAAATAAAATTTTAAAAAGTAAAAAGTTGATTTTTTATTAAAATAATAATAATGAATTAAATTTCTTACAATTATGTAATAAATTGCATTCTATTATTAAATTCGTTACTATTTTATTTATTTAATTTATTTAGTAATCGATTTAGTAATAAATTTAATTTTTAGTTAATTTAATAATAAATTTATAATGAATTTCAAAATTATTATTAAATTTGTATATAATTTTATTAAGTATCAGGTTTAGTAACGGATTTATTAATCCGTTACTAAATAATAAAAAATTAGTAACGAAGTACAAAATTCGTTATTAATTCATTACAAATTTGCAATGAATTTAAATCCATTACTAATAATCATTACTATTTTGATAAATTTTTATAGTGTAAATTACAAAATTTAATTATTTTTAAAATAAAGGTGAAATTGTAAAAATTTATAAAATATAAATTTAAATTAGTAATTACTTGTATAAATATAATTTCTTCTTATTATTATTTAATAGCTTGGAAAATGGCGATTGTTAAGCGCTAATTACTTTGTCTAAAGCTTCATATTGGTACTTTGTCTGCTTTTTAACTGAAATTTGACTTGAATAATCTGCTTGTTTTGATGGATATTGATAGATTTTTCTAGCTGTTTCAAGTAAAATATTTTCTTTAAAATATTTTAAAAAAATTTAATTAATAAAAAAATACTTTCTTTTTTCATAAAAAAATATTTTCTACACTTTTAAAATTTAATATATAAATTTATTAATAAATTTTATTTTTTAAATTAAAATTAAATAATAAAAAATAAATTATATTATTAAAAATATTTTTCTAAAAAATATTTTTCTAAAAAATATTTTATAAATATAAATTATTTTTCACAAATAAAAAAATTTTAATCAATAATTTTATATTTAAATTTTAAATATAAAACATCTTTAAAATTTTAAAAAATATTTTATTTTTTAATAAATGTACTTTTTATATATTCGAATATTAATTAAAACAGTAAATTTCAAAATAATACAATGATGCATCGTTTTATTTTAGTTTAATTCTAAATTTATCTAAATCCAACAAAATTTTAAAGTGTATATTAGAGAATTCAACAGAACCTTATTACAATTTAAGACCAGATTCATAGTGTCCAAAGCTTGCATAAAATTCTCATTAATTCTTCCGAGACCTTGTAGATTTTGTTATGGATTCTGGCTTTAGTGATACTCATCTTCGCTATGGATAAACTTTAAAGTTTATAATTAATATAATGAATTTTCCAAAGCTTGCACAAAATTCTCACTACTCGTTATTACATTTTGTTAATGGAAACCAGCTCAATGCATGTTTTTTTTTTTAATAGGTGGATGGAAATTGAGTCGTTAAATCTGATTCTCTCACTTTTACATTATTAAATTTTAATATTAAATTTTATAAAAATATAATTTTTTAATTTTTGACATTGCGCTAGTCTGTAAACTAGTCTCTAGGGATTTCACATTGCGCTAGGTTATGCGTGAGTTTTATCTTCGAAGAAAAAAACAATAAAGACAGCTATCAGAAGATGACACGTGGTGTTGCAGGTGATTTGACAATCAAGTTTTACACAAAAAGAAAACCTCAAATGAATGCACATAGACGACAAGGTTGTCCAAGTTCATTTTACATATAATTCCCATCTCTCTCCCTGAGAAGCTCTCTGGCGTCCCGGCTCCTCCTAACTCCTCTCTCTCTCTTTCTCTCTTCCCCCTCCCCACTTTTATTTCTCCAGCCTCAGGAGAGAAAGAAAGAGAGAGAGAATGGAGAAGAGCTCAAAAAGAAAAATAGCTGCTGCTGCTTCTTCTTGCAGCAAGAAAGAGAAAGAGAAGGATCTTTTTCATGTCATTCACAAGGTTCCTTGTGGAGATGGTCCTTATGTTAAGGCCAAGCATGCTCAGGTTAATTTCTTCCCCCTTTTTCTCTTTTTGTACCTTCATCTTACTTGCTTTTACATAGTTTCTAATTATTTTCTCTAACCTAAATTTAGGATTACTACTCGTAAATTGAAATTAAATATCTTTTCTAAATGATATTTCAAAAAAAAAAAAAGTTGACTCAATTTTTACGCATCGACACTCGATCAACTAAGTGAAAGTTTATGTATTTAATTTTCTCTTTTATTATATTTATTTTCTTTTTCCTCCCTTATTTAGTTAATTAATCTCCTATTAACTAGTGAAAGATGTCTCAATCAACTCCCTCTTTTAGTTGTGAGGCAAAACCCTAATTTTTCCCCTTGAGTGCTTAATGTCTACACATCTAATTTCAATAAATCTGAAAATGCATAATTAAAGCTATCAATGGCATTTGGTAGACAGAATTGCTGGACTGGATCCATTTCGTTGCTGTATAATATGAAGGATAAGAGCGAAACGTCACATTTCTTTGTCGTTTTGCTGGTTCAGATGGATTGAATCATCCCTTTTTTCTTGTCCAAATTCAGACACCTCTTATGCCTTTTGTACGTCATGTATTAAAGAGAATAATAATTTGATACCTGCAAATACATCTGCCACCATTATTGCTTCTTTTACTTAATTATTGAGATATTGAACTATGTTCTTATATATTCTAATTAAAAAGCCTTAAATTTGAATTATGAATTTAAATAATATTTAAGAAAAAAAATAATCATTGTTTTAGAATTAGGGGTTTTGAGATTCTAAGAGATTTTCTATCTTGTTCAAAAACAGAAACTTTATGATAATTTTTTATTAATTGAGTGTATATATATACTCGGTTGCCAACTTTTTCTTTTTATAAATATTTGTGCATTTGATATGATGATCAGCTGGTGGAAAAGGATCCAGAAACAGCAATAGTATGGTTTTGGAAGGCAATAAATGCAGGAGATCGAGTAGATAGTGCACTAAAAGACATGGCAGTGGTGATGAAACAAGTTGACAGAACTGAAGAAGCCATTGAAGCTATTAAGTCTTTCAGAGGTCGTTGCTCTAAACAAGCTCAAGAATCTCTCGACAACGTCCTCATTGACTTGTACAAGGTACATCTCTTCAATTTCTCTCCTCATCTAATGCTCAACTTCTTGCTTTATGATTAACAAATGTATATTTGATGATCCTTTCTCCAGAAATGTGGCAAGGTAGAGGAGCAGATAGATTTGCTAAAGCGAAAGCTAAGATTGATATATCAAGGAGAAGCCTTCAATGGCAAACCCACAAAAACTGCTCGCTCCCATGGCAAGAAGTTTCAGGTTTCTGTCAAGCAAGAAATCTCCAGATTACTGGTATAACTTTTTCCTCATAAAATTAACAGATGAACTAATTATCAAAATTTTTAATATTTTAGATATATTTTTTACTATGTTTTTTAAAATTAAAAGATTAACTAATGAATTTTTTAATAATACATTTTTCTAAAATTATTATATATAGGTTGTATCGTAACATTTCTCGTAAATCTGAAAGTTGCTGGTGAAACCTGCAGGGAAACTTGGGGTGGGCTTACATGCAGAAATCCAACTTCCTGGCAGCAGAGGTGGTGTATCAGAAAACTCAAATGATCGATCCCGACGCCAACAAGGCCTGCAACTTGGGGCTTTGTCTGATCAAGCAAGCCAGATACGACGAGGCTCGTTTGGTTCTCGAGAATGTGTTGGAAGGAAAATTTCCAGGATCAGAAGATTGTAAGTCTAGGAAAAGGGCTGAAGAATTGCTAGTGGAAGTAGAATCTAGACAACCACTGCCTGAAATAACAGAAATATTAGGCTTTGATGTTGATGATGATTTTGTGGAAGGGCTTGAAAGAATGATGAATGAATGGCAATGGGCTCCATCAAGATCAAAAAGACTGCCAATCTTTGAACAGATCTCTTCATTTAGAGATCAGATAGCATGTTAAGTTGTTTCTTTTAATTTGAAATTGTGGGTGTGTGAGATATGTGGCTGTCTGTCTCTGGTAATAAGAGTTGGCTTTTGGTTTTCTTTGGGAGTTGAGGTGTATAAGAATAATGTAGACTGCTTGTAAGAAAATGTGTATAGAAGAATCAAACAAGCTTTTGGGTTTCTGAATCTAATGCAATAGCAATGTTATTTCATGACCAAGGATAAGTTATATGTTTTTTAGTTGCATAGATAATTAAATCAAATATTTTCAATTTATCACTATTATAATTAAAAAAATTAAATTGAATTTAAAAAATTACCAGTAAATCATACTATAATAATTTTATTTAACTAAAATAGTTTATAAAATATATATTTTTATTTTAATAATATTTTTTTTATCAATATATTCTTAATTTATTTCTCCTTTGAACTTTTATATACCTATAATACTCACATACTTAATCTAAAATAAGTGCATCCAAATAAATTTGAGAGATTTTAGATTTCACTCTTCCAATTTTAATCCTTATTTCAAAAACAGATATATGTAAATTATATGTTAATAAAATTTAAAATACTAAACAAAATGAAACTTCACACTAAAGCACATGATATCTTATTTTATTTAAAATATTTTATTGATATGAAATATTATTTTAAAAAAATTATTAATATGAAATAAAGTATTTCATTTTATTCCCATATAATTTAATAAAATATTTTAATATATAATAATTATAAATAATGTTTTATGTAATTAAGAATTCGTTTTAAATTAGACAGTTTTTTTTTTCTTGTTGAATAGAGCTATATATTTTATTAATAAAAATTTTAAAAATTATATTATAATTTATTTTAAAATTTCATATTAATTATAGTTATGATAAATTAAATTTTCGATGAATGATGTAAATATTAAATTTTTTGTTTAATAAATTTTTTTAATCACATTTTTTAAGGAATAAAAATATATATTAATTACATTTGATGATCTGAGATCCAAAAAGTAGGGTATTACAGGGGTTGTGTGAACTTAGAAAAAATTTTTTCTTTAAAGGAGAGCATTCATCCTTTTATCTGTTTCCATTGTCTGTCAGTGACGTGTGACGGCCTGGCTTCCATTGGGCCACCTATCTCTGCCATACTGATACGATCGTACGAGGATATCAGATTCCTGCCCCATGCGTAACGGCCTCTGATTCTCCCGGACGCACATGCGGATGGACCCACAAGACAGATGGGTTGATCCCCTTCCTGATTCCGAGCTGGGCCTGAAGATAGGATTAAAGCTGAGCCCAGATAGGATCTGTTTGATGGGCCGTATGGACTGGGTTGGCCTGATTGAGGAAGATAATTGGAGCCTGGTCTTAAAGCTGAGCGGACCGGACCTGGTTCATGCGGAGACTTGAAGGCCTCCAAATAATGGGCTGGTACCATGGGACTGACCCCAGACCGGGATGAAGAAATCCAGCGGTCATCAATTGCCCCTTTACCTTCTCGTCAGTTATTGTCCGACTGATGAGGGGGTAAACCTCGAGAGTAATAATGACCGTGCCGCCCCAAGACAAAACTGCTTAGAACAACTCTTCGTCTCATTATTGTTTTTCATTTTGAATTCTCTCTGTCTTCTCGGAACACTTGCTCTCTCCTGTTCTCTGTTCTTCTTCGATTTCCTCTGCTCCTCTGCTCTAACTGCCTTCCAGGTACGCCTCTCCTTTCATCATGGACAGCTCTAGTCTTCCCGATGTTGTCAATCTAGAGTCTAGCATCAATCCGTCCAACATTAGGAGCTTCATCTCTAGGGAATACCTGGATACCCCTCTTTTTCACATCCGGGCTCCTTACCGGAATGAGAGGATCGTTCTTCCTGATCCTTCTCCCCCTGGCCTAGTCGACCCTTAAAGAGACGTCAGTCTAGTCTTCTTCATCAAGCAGAGGGAGTATGGTTTGTCTTTCCCCTTTTCTCCGTTCTTCAATGAGGTCTTCCGGTATTTCGAGATCACCCCTCGAATGCTAACCCTTAACTCTATTCTTTTCATGTCTTGCTTTGAATCCGTGTGCCTGAGATGGGGGTTCAAGCCCATGATGCACCTATTCGTTTCCTTCTTTAGGCTGGTCAAGGCGAGCCAAAAATTTTACTACTTTGCCCCCCGCGAAGGGTTATCTATTTTTACGGGCTATAAGGACTCCATCAAGGGCTGGGTAGAGGGGTTTCTGGTGGTAGAATTGAAGAAGTAGACGGGGTTGGCTTGGGAGCTCGATCTCCCCTGGGAGGATGTCTCTCTGGGTTGCAACGACCTGCCCCAGCTGAGCCTCACCGACCAGGTCGGATTTCTTCGACTGACTTCTGTGGAGAAGAAGTATGACGTCGAAAAATGTTTGTTCGCGTCCAATCTTCGGGATATTAAGGACGCGGGTATCCTATCCCATTTGCCTGCTTTAGTTTTTGCTTACGCGATCTTTGCTGAGAACTGTTCTGACTTGCTTTGATTTTTAATTTTGCAGCCTCCGAGGTGAAGATGGATCAAATCAAGCCTCCTAAGAATCTCATACTGTCCCGGGAGAGCATGGACGCAGCTCTAGATGCCCTCCTGGCTGGGCAATCAGTGGGAGAGGCTACTCAAAGGGTGGTCGAAGTTATCTCTTCCAGGTCGGCCATCCGACCTCCTTCTCCTCTGGTCCCCTCACAAGCTCCTAGGCCAAGCTCTCGACGTAGCAGGTCGTTTCGACCCTCCCGCCGCAACAGATCTAGTTCGGCTGATCAGTCCTCTCAAGCCTCCAGGCCTCGACGTGCCTCTAACGAGGGGACGGAAGAGGCTCCCAGGATCATTTCTGAGCTAGCAGAAGACACTAGGCCGGCGAGGTCGGATCCCGCCTTTCCTTCTGAGGAAGCTCCAGAAGTGAGGCTTGAGGCCCCCTTCGCTGAAGAAGAGGTTCCCAAGGTGAGGCTGGAGGTCTCCGTTATTGAAAAGAAGGCTTCGAGAGGGGGAATGGAGGTCATCCTTGTGGATGGGGATGATCAAGAAGTTGCTACTGAGGATACTCCTGTCATTGAGAGGGCTGAGTCTGAGCCTGTGGATGAAGTCCTCCCTCAGGGGAAGTCGTTGGTTGCCTCGGAGGGCATGGCAAAAGGGGCTGGGAGCAAGCGTCCTTCTCTCTCCAACGCTCCAGCCCTAGTTCCAAAGAGACCTCGGGCCTCCAGACATACTGCCCCAGCTTTGCCTCTGCTCGAGAAGAAGAAGACCTCGGTGGTGCCTCTGCTCTCTGCCCCCGATAATGATGTTCTTAACGCAGAGGACATCACCCATCAATCACTCGCGAGCGTGGTCACGAAAATAATTCAAGAGCGGATGTTTGGTGGAGTCGCGGAGGCTTCAGATCCTCGCCTGCTGGCTCTCTCTGGCCTCTTGGCCAGCTCTACTCGAGAACAGGTGGCCTTCCGGGCTCAGTCCAGAGATCGGCTTGGGGACACTGCCCGGGAACTGCTCTTGATGGTATTTCGCCCTCATTTCTTTTTTGTTTTAATTGGTTTCTTCCTATGTTCTCTTTCTGATTATATTTGTTCTTCTCTTTGGCCAGGCAACGAGCATTTTTATGGAGATGGATGCCCGGGATCGTGCTCTCCGGGACTCCGTGGACCGCCGTATTGAGGAGGCGTGTCTCGAAGAAAACTTGTCGGCAACTAGCGATGCCCGGAGTAACCTAGTCGCGGCCCATGAGCATGCCAAGTCCCTGGAAGCGGAGTTGTCTCACACCCGGAGGGTTCTTAAGGAATCTGACGAGAGGACAGCTGCAGCTGAGGTCCGCTGTGAAGAATTCTTAAAGCAGATGTCCTCCATGGTGGAGACCCTTCGTGAAAGGGACGAGGCTGTGAGCCAGAGGGACGGGGTCCGTCGTCAGTACGAGGCCCTGAAGGCTGATATCGACGGAGCTCAGGCTCATCTTGCCAAGGTGAAGATTCAGATGGAGGGAGCACTAGCTCGGGTTGAGATTCTCGAGTAGGAGCTGAGTAAGAGTTCTGACCGTATCAGAGATCTGGCCTCGGTGGCAGAGGAGTCTAAACTTCACAATCAATCGCTCTGTCATGAGGTCAAGACTTTGCAGCACAAATGCTCAGCCCTGCTCGAGGATGCTAGACTCGTTGAAGACAGGATTCAACTAGAGTGTGAGAGGCGCTTGATGGAGTATAAGGAGTCCCCCGAGCTGAAAAAAGAGATCAAGCAGGCCTGTGAAGCTCGCCTCTAGGATTACAAGAGTTCTTCTGAATTTAAAGCCAAGGTAGCTGAGGCCTGCGAGGAGCGACTTGCGGAGTTTAAAGCTTCTGACGAGATGAAGGCAACCGTATGGAATAAAAGCTTCCGCATTGTAGAAATATAATATTTGATGTTGTATTTCATAATAAAGATTACAACCTATTTATATATAAAAGACGGAACGGTGAGAGACAAATATTATCCTAGATGGATAACACAAAAGAACAGGAGTCCTGAGTCTAAAAAAATTTAAAACTTGACGAGAGAGAAAATAAATCTCTACAAACCTGGCTCTGATACCATGTAGAAATATAATATTTGATGTTGTATTTCATAATAAAGATTACAACCTATTTATATATAAAAAACGGTATCTAAACAGGAAAGAAAATCAAGTCTATAATTATACAATCCCTAAGATTAAGCAACTAACCCATTTATCAATATTTACTTCCTATATTAATATATTTACTTCCTATAATCTATAACACGCATGTTTGTCTCCGGATACAACCGGGGCTTAAGGACAGCCAGATACACTCCCTCCACCCCGCTAGCTAAACTCCAAGCTGCAGAGGTAGACTCTGATGGCGAGGAGGTGCTTTACGGGGAAGACGACAGGCCCTTGCCCAAAGCGGCCTCTCACACCGCAGTCGGGTCTTCTGGGGCAGAACCCGAGCTAGAAGATGAAGATGGTGGTCCTCAGGGGCAGGAGATCGTGACTTTCGTAGGCACTGGAGGGTCTGAGCAGGAGGGTGCTGGGCCTCCCATGAGCAGCAGTGTAAATAATGTAGGTGTAGACAGTGCAGGTGCTAGGGTAGATGATAATGCCCCTAGGCGTGTAAGTCCTTTAAGGACAGTTTCCCCTCCATCCCGTGTAGATAATTAGAATAGGCTGTAATGTACTTTTCTTTTAATGAAATTTCATTTTCATTTACTTTGCTTGCTTTTTCAGCTTCATTGGGCTACTTATTCTGTTAAACAATCTAACTTGTCAAGAATGAAACACTTAAACTATGTGCTTCGTAATTTTTCTAAGGAATCCACTATACTATTTTTCCTTTTTGCCTTCAAGCCATCAGAACTAAAATTCTATCAATTGACTGAACTTTTCACTTATAAATTTATCCATTTCACTAAGGCATTCTTATCTGTACGTTCTTTCCGAGCTGGACTAGCCTTACCCGTGAACTCAGTTTTTAATAGTGAGCTGAACTTTCAACTTATGAGTTTTTATGATTCCTGCAAAGACATCCTCATTTTTCTCTTATTACTTTATTACTATGGTCTCAGGCACATAGCCTTTGCAGAGTAACAATAAGTCAGATCATGTACCTTTTACGGTGATGAGCAAGGCTGGCCTTTTGTTTTTAGTTCTGTTCTGATAGGAATTGAGGTTGGGGCCTTATCTGCTCACGCCATTAGATTTCCTTTTAGTTTATAGGAGGTTTGTTGTCTTCAGTTTGTCTTTGAGCTTTCTGAGCTTGGTTTCTCGCACTGGGAGATCTTGGGGATCCCAGTCTTGTTATGCTAGGAGATCTTGGGGATCCTGGTGTTCTACCTCCCTGAGGTCTCGATGTCTCAGTTAGGTTTATGTTGGTGCCGGGAGATCTTGGGGATCCCGGTCTTCCACCTCCCTGAGGTCTCTATGTCTCAGTTCGGTTGGTGTTGGTGCCAGGAGATCTTGGGGATCCCGGTCTTCCACCTCCCTGAGGTCTCTATGTCTCAGTTCGATTGGTGTTCGTGCCGGGAGATCTTGGGGATCCCGGTCTTCCACCTCCCTGAGGTCTCTATGTCTCAGTTCGGTTACTTGTAGCTCCGGAAGATCTTGGAGATCCCGGTCTTCTACCTCTCTGAGGCCCTGGGCATTTATACCTGTTTCATTTTTTTTCTTTTTTGTTTCTTTCATGAAAGCAATGTGAGTAGAGACAAATAATGAATTGAGACGGTAATCAACATCTGTTTTATTATCATGCTTTAAAATACGATAGGTCTTTTACATTTGATAATACCTCAGGGGAAGTACCTTTTCAAGTGCTGGATATTTCAGGCCTGGGGCTCAGGGTTTCCCTGCATATCTTCAATTCGATATACCCCTAGCTTGACCACTTTTGCTATTTTGAATGGGCCCTCCTAGGTCGGTGCCCACTTGCCTACTGCCGCTCTTTTTTCTGTAGCTTCTAGGTTTCTCAGGATTGGGCTCAATGTAATACCCGGCTAGAGTCCGGCATCGGAAATCCTACCGTCCGGTGGAATTTCGGGTGTTGGAACCCTCTTGAAGGGTAAGAATTGTGTTTTTCCAAAGGTTTTTCATATGTTTTAATGTTTTTAAGTATAAAGGAACTGAGTTTTTGAAAGAAAATAACCAAGGGAGAAAGGCCAGGTTCGGCCGCCGAAAGTGAGTTTCGGCCGCCGAACTTGCATGGCATTCGGTTTCATGTTCGGCCGCCGTAGATGGTCTGGCCAGCCACCTATAAAAGGCCCTATGTCGGTCAAATGGATAAGTTTGCTTTCCATTTGCACCAGCAGAGGTGAGACCATGATCTTCCTTGGGTGATTTTCATGTTTTCTCAAATCTTTCAAAGTTTTGATGAGTTTTTATGTGGTTTTGAAGTTTTTGAGCAAAAGATCTAAGTTTGGAAGCTTGGAGACTTTGAGAGAGGGTTTCTCCATATCTCCACGTTGGGATCGTTTATTTTCTCGTTTGGAAGAGGTAAGTGAAGATCCTGAACTTCCTTTCTTGTTTTATGAAGGTTTTATGGAGTTTTAAGGGTAGATATGCATGTGTAGGTTTAGTGGTAGTTTTGAGGGTTTTTGGTGATGTTATGTATAAGAGATGTGTTGTTATGTTTGTTGGGGGTTTTAGGTTAGTTTTGGACCCCTTTTATGCATGATATATAGTATGTGCTAGTTGGGAGTAGTTGGTTGCATGTTGAGTTGTGTTTTGGGGAGTTTTGCATGAAGCAAAACAGGGTTCTGCCTAACTGGAGAACCCAGGTTCGGCCGCCGAAGGAAGGTTCGGCCGTCGAACATGCTTAGGAGGTGGTTTCGGCTGCCAAACCTTGCCCCCGAAGGATTGGACTTTCGTCTCTGGAAGAGGGTTTCGGCCGCCGAAAGTGCCGCCGAAGGATTGGACTTTCGTCTCTGGAGGGGAATTTCGTCTCTGGAGGGGACTTTCGTCTCTGGAGGGGACTTTCGGCCGCCGAAGGTGCCGCCGAAAGAACCCGAGTTTCGTCTCTGGAGGGGGGTTTCGGCCGCCGAACCAGCCGCCGAAAGTGCCCTATCCAGCCTTCTTTTGCATGTTTTATGTGATTATTTTAGGATGTTTTAGAAGGCTTTTGGGGAGTTGTATAGAGTTGTTCTTGAGCTAGTTTGGTCCCTCATTTGAGTCCACCTGTGTAGGAACGGACCAGAGGAACCAGGGAGGTCAGCAGTGAGCATTGCTTCAGAGCCTGCAGAGTCAGTACAGAGTCAGCCCAGAGGTGAGTGGAACTAAACTAAATCTTTTAATATGAGAAATTAAATGTTTTTAGTATGTTTCATGCATCATGAGTATGCAACAGGTTGACTGCATTAGAATTCACGAATATGTGCATTGCATCTTTTGTTGTTGATGTGGGTGAATGTTGAATGATCCACTTAGTCCCTGAGGAAAGACCAGGACCCATTCTACGGCCTGGCACGGATAAAGGACTCGAAGACCAGGTGTCCAGTTGGGCCCTGGGGCAATGGTAAGTAATGATATGATATGACAGGAAGACCAGGACCCCATGCTACGGCCTGGCACAGAAAGGATGCTGGGACTATTTGGTGACAGGTTTACCTTTGATGTGGATTGTCTGAGTTATGATGCATTTCATGTGAGCATGTTTTGGTAATATGTCTTTATAGTTCTACTCACTGGGCTAGTATAGCTCATCCCTCTCCCTTAACCCCAGTCTTGCAGGTTCTGAGTTCAGGGGGAGTCCAGCAGGGTACAGAAAGAGAGAAGAGTTTGTAATAGTTAGTGTGGACATGTAATATTAAAGAGATGTATAGTATTGATCTATGTATAGAATTGTGCTTGACCCATATATGTTGTAATTCCTTTTTATGTACATGGTCTTTTTATGTAAATGTTTTTGATAAGTTTGAAAACCAGGCTTAACTTTTATGAATTGACCCGCCTAGAGCAAGGATGTGAACTCTAGTTGGGGTTTTATAGTGTTGAGATGGTGCATGCACAGGTTGAGTCTTGGTACAGGGAAAAGTTTTAAATTTTTTTTTACAGAAAATGTATGATCATGTATGGGATTTCACAGGTACACAGACAGTATGACATGCTTGCTACGGGTCCCGGCGGCCTTAAGCCGATCTGGATCCTAGCGCCGGTAGCGGTTCGGTATCCGGGCTGTTACACTCAATGCCTTTCCCACTTACCATGTATCCCGGGAATTTTCCTCCCCTGATGAAGAAGGCACATTTCGCTGGGTTCAGCCTTGTTCTGTACTGTTCTAACACCTCGAATGCCTCCCTTAGATCTACCATGTGCTGTTGGAAAGTTGGGCTTTTGACCACCATATCATCTACATAAACTTCTACGTTCCTGTCGATCTGACTTTTGAAGATTTTATCCATCAGTCTTTGGTATGTCGCCCCGACGTTCTTCAGCTCGAAGGGCATGGCTTTATAACAATAAGTCCCATCTTCTGTTATGGATGAGGTCTTTTCTTCATTCGACCTGTCCATTGGGATTTGGTGATAACCAGACATATCATCCAAAGAAGACATGTAATCAAAACCGGCCGTAGAGTCGACCATTTTATTAATATCAGGGGGGGGTAACAATCCTTAAGACATGCTTGATTTAGGTCAGTGAAGTCTATACACATCCTATATTTGTCATTGGCTTTCTTGACTAATACAGGATTTGCTAACCATTGTAGGTATACCACTTCCCTAATAAACCCGGCCTCCTCTAGCTTTCGTACCTCCTCCCTGGTGGCCTGTTGCTTTTCCCTTCCTACCATCCTTTTCTTCTGCTTTACCGGCTCATTCGACCTCCTGTTCCTCCAATGATCATGTTGATGGTCCCACTGGACCCATCATTCACTGGCCTCGCTCCCATTCTCCTGAGTGTTTGCGCTGCTAGGTTCGGCTGAGGCCTTTGTCCCTCCGGTTTCTTCACAAAGTTCTTGAGGTGTCCCCTCTTTATCAGCCTCTTTATCTCAGTAATCAACTGGAAGCAGTTATTGGTGTCGTGGCCATGTGTGCGATGATACTGACAGTATTGTCAGGATCTCGCTGGTCTACTTCCGTTCTCATAGGTCTAGGCCATTGTAAGAACTCCTTGTCTTGGACGGCCATGAGCACTTCGGCTCTGGAGGCATTGAGTGGGGTCGACTTCTCTGAAACCCACGGCGGAAGTGATTTCTGTTCTGGGACCCTAGGAGGGAGGGGTCTTTGGTCCCTTCGCTCCCAGGGCTGTCTGTAGGGCTCAAGCCTTCTGCCTTTCCGGCCTCCTTTCCTCCGGGCTTTCCCCTTATCTGCCACTCCTTTGGCGAACCTGCTCGTCATCAAGGCATCATCCTGCCTTATGTATTTATTTGCCCTCTTCATCAGCTTGGCCAATGAGGTAGGGGGCTTCCTACTCAACGAGCCAAAGAACTCGGGTGAAGTCATCCCTTTCTGCATGGCCTCCACTGCTCTACCCTCATCCAGCTCGGAAATCTGCAAGGCCTCCGTATTGAAACGGACAACGTATTCCCTGAGCGATTCATCCCTTCTCTGCCTGACTGTCTCTAGATAACTTGTTTTTCTGTCTGCAGGCACCCCGGCAATGAACCGACTGATGAAGCGAGTGGCCAGATCTCCAAAGCTTCTGATGCTTCCGGTCTCAAGGCTGTTAAACCATGCCCGTGCTGGCCCCGAGAGCGTCGTTGGGAACACCTTGCACATCAAGGCATCTAATAAAGTCTGCAGTTCCATGAAAGTTTTATAGTTCAAGACGTGCTCCCGGGGGTTCCCAGCTCCGCCATATGTGGCCATAAACGGCATCATAATGTTTTTGGGAACGATCTCCTGCTGCACCCACGTCGAGAAGGGTGAAGAGGTGGGCAGGAGAGTTTGATTCTGATCTTTCGTTCCCAACTCGGCCAAGAGTTGCTCTCTCATCTTTTGTAGCTTTCGGTCTACACTCTCCTCCTCCTGCCTGGGTTTCCTCTCCCGGCAGTACTCCTCTTCCTCCGCTTCGCTTCTCGTCCGCTTGGTTGTTCCGACAAAATAACTGTCGGCCTCATTATTCTCAATCATTTCCCTCACCTTCCTTCCATGAACTCAAGCTTCCGGCTCTTCCTCTTCTCCGGCTCTTCTTCCCCCGTCTCCGGTTTTTCGGCTGACGGTTTGGAGATGGTTGAAGGTAGGCTGAGGTTCATTGGTCCGGGGCTCTTCTACCACCGGCAACACATTTATTGGGGTACTGAGGCCCCGTTGTTGCATCATCTGTCCTAGCCAGTGGGCAGTGTTTTGTAATTGAAGGGCGATGGTTTGTAGGTCTTGATTGAACAAGGCAGTGGCGGGCACATTCCCTGCCAGGCTTTGCGAGGGGTTGAAAGAGATGGGTGGTTGATTGGTTGGAGTTGTTGGACTGGAAAAAGAGAACTGTTGCCCCTCTTGGGCAGAGCTCAGGTCATTGGGAGTGTTAAGATTGTTGTTTTCATTGTGGTTAGCCATCGTGGATCTCAGTGGGTGTGTTTAGAGTGAAACTCCGGTGACGAAAAGGTCTCCTTCGTTCCCACAGACGGCGCCAATTGATGATCTGAGATCCAGAAAGTAGAGTTTTACAGGGGTTTTGTGAACTTAGAAAAAGCTTTTTCTTCAGAGGAGAGCATTCCTCCTTTTATCTGTTTTCATTGTCTGTCAGTGACGTATAACGGTCTGGCTTCTATTAGGCCACCTGTCTCTGCCATACTGATACGATCGTACGAGGATATCAGATCCCTACCCCATGCGTAACGGCCTCTGATTCCCCCCGGACGCGCATGCAGATGGACCCACAAGACAGATGGGTTGATCCCCTTCCTGATTCCGAACTAGGCCTGAAGATAGGATTAAAGCTGAGCCCAGATAGGATCTGTTTGATGGGCCGTATGGACTGAGTCGGTCTGATTGAGAAAGATAACTGAAGCCCGGTCTTAAAGCTGAGCGGACCGGACCAGGTTCATGCGGGAGACTTGAAAGCCTCCAAATAATGAGCTGATACCATGGGCCTGACCCATACTGGAGTGAAGAAATCCGGCGGTGATCAATATTCTTTTTAATAAAAAAATAAGCAACTGTATTGTTTTGGGAGGACGAGGATATTGTAATTTGTAAATCACCAAAAATGTATAGTTATGGGGAGTGAGGTGGTTGGTCAGAAGTACAACCAACCCGCCGCATAAAAATCTAATTATCGCCGCTTTCGATTTCGAATTCCAAAGTTCTTACAAATCTCCGGTCTGTCTGTCTCGCTTCTCGAAGTCTTACTTCCCCTTAATTCCTTCTTCGTTCTCGCGGTGCCAGTCTCTAAGAGCCAACAGATAAAACCAATATTCACTTCCCCAATATTCACAGTTTCTAAAAATGGAGTCAAGAAAGCAGCCGCTGATTATTACAGACAAAACTCAAATGAGAAATTGGTCTAGGTCCGCGAGATCTCAAGGCAAGACCATAGCCCTTGTACCCACTATGGGTTACCTCCATCAAGGTCACTTATCACTCGTCAAAGAAGCTCACAATCACGCCAATTTAATTGTAGTATCAATCTATGTAAATCCAGGTCAGTTCTCTCCCTCTGAGGATCTCTCCACATACCCATCTGATTTTCATGGCGATATCCTCAAGCTCGTGACAATCCCTGGTGGTGTGGATGTTGTTTTCCATCCCCATAATCTTTACGACTATAGAACTGATAATGAAAACAAGAATTACAGTGTTGATTGTAGTAATAGTTGCAAGAATTTAGAGGGTGAAGGTGTGGTATCGTGTGTGGAGGAAAAGGGGACGGGACATGAGACATGGGTGAGAGTGGAGAGATTAGAGAAGGGTCTGTGTGGGAAGAGTAGGCCGGTGTTCTTTAGAGGAGTTGCTACTATTGTCACCAAGTTGTTTAATATAGTGGAGCCTGATTTTGCTGTGTTTGGGAAGAAGGATTACCAGCAGTGGAGAATTATTCAGCGAATGGTGAGAATTAATTTGATCCTTTTCTCCTTCACCAATTGATTTTGTTCTGGATAGAATGAAAATTGGGAAATGCTTCCATTTTTTGGAAAAAGGATCAATTGTTTCTCTGATGATTGTTCAATCCTTCTTGCATGTTTTCAGATGCATAGGGACTAAATTGGGAAATGCTTCCATTTTTTGGAAAACGGATGAATTGTTTATCAGATGATTGTTCAATTCTTCTTTTCATGTTTTCAGATGCCCAGGACTAATTTTGAACGTTTTGGATTAAAATCAGACAATTTGCTTCTATTTGTTCTGCAAGCTAAGAGGATCCCTAGATGCTTTATATTTATATTCTGCAAGATGTTTGCATACGCGTAGAAACTTGTTGAACTTTATTCAATCTACAAAATTTTTATATAACAAATGCTAATGCATTCAAATTGAATTCACAAATCTAGTGACATGATTCATTAATCAAGTTGTTAAGCCTAGTGCTGGTGCAGCTTTCAGCTTTAAAGAGTTTAAGTTTTTGGTGTGCTTTACTTTGGTTTGTTTTTCTTGTGAAGTTTACACTTAGTGTTCCTTTATTACATTTGTGGAATTCTTGTTTTATTGGTTTATTCTTTGGTTGAATTTCTGCAGGTTCGTGATCTTGATTTTTCAATAAGAATAATAGGTTCTGAAGTAATGCGTGAAACTGATGGTCTTGCAATGAGTTCGCGAAATGTGCATCTTTCTGCTGAAGAAAGGGAAAAGGTCCTACCAATCGTACTTGTAACTTCAAATTTTCACAAATTACCAACTGATCTATTGCAGATAGTTTCACCACCTGCTGGAGAAATCTTGTATTCCTGTTTGTTCCTCAATTATGATTCTAGCTAAAGAATAATATATATATAATAAAAGAAATCCTTCTGATTTTACTCTTAACTGCAGAACTTGGCTATTCAAATGAATATGTACTGTTTACAGCACAAAATTTGCTTCCCTTTTTTTTTTCCCGATGCAAACTAGCCAACATTTGATTCTCTCTCACTTTTTGGAGTGTATAAGTTCTACCATTAGCATATACGTCTTATTTGAAGTGCTGGTCACACCTAAATATCCAAAGTAACTAAAGAAGTGTGTACTCTTTACTTGATACAAGTCTCTGTAATTGAAATTATAAACTCATCTTCTATCTGTCCTGCAGGCTTTGTCTATAAACAGATCATTGTTGAAAGCTAAATCATGTGCAGAAAAGGGCCAAAGAAATTGTAGAGAGTTAAGAAACTTGGTCATCCAAGCAATAGATGAAGCTGGAGGAAAAGTTGATTATGCTGAGGTGAGAAACATCTTCCTTTGCGAAATTTATTTATGTTTATTTTTATATCTTGGAGATCTATACTACAATAGTTCGATATAATATGTTTGTTCGACATATAACATAGTTTTCTCCCTTTGGCTTTCTGAAACTACTTGAATTTTGTCCAGTGACTCTTCCCATAACACCCGTTGGAAAAACCATTATTGTCCTACTTTATTGTGAAATCTGATCCAATGCCCTGAAGAGTGAAGACCCAATTTTTTACCTCTGCCATATATGCTTGTGGAACCTTTCCTTTATTGTTTTTTGTTTGTCATACGTCGGTTCATATTAGATAATATAATAAGAATCTAACATCTATATCAATTACAAAACTGTTCTTGCTGCGTAGATTGTAGACCAAGAAAGTTTGGAGGCTGCAGAAGAGATTAAGAGCCCTGTTGTATTCTGTGTTGCTGCCTGGTTTGGGAAAGTCAGGCTGATAGATAATGTTGAAATCAACATGTGATGATTCTTTATGATTCCAACTCAAGACAAGCAGCATGAAATTTCTATTCTTGTTAATTGTCCACAAGTGACTCAAGAAACTATTCCTGGCAATGAGGGGATTTACTAGATTTAGTAAAAGAAATAGGGAGTAGATTAGATTCTTTCTTGTTGGTTGTTTTGAACGTTTCAGATTTAACTCATGCAACCTGAGAAGAGTGAGCTTAAAAAATTTTTCCAATGCTCATGAACTTGGCTTTAAGATGCAAGTGAATAACTTGTGTGAGAGGAGATTTGTGTTGCAATGGATAAGAACATTAAGATTCCTAACCAAAGTCCTCTTATTTTAGTGATGAGAAAAAATTGGTCGTAACTGAAATTGAACCTAGTTAATTTCAGTTTTTGGGTTAGATTCAGTTCAATTATTGTTTTTCAGGAATGATTTTTCATTTACTTTCTAAAATATAAAATTAATGGAAGTGATAAGCCAAAGAGTAAAAATATAAAACTTAGGCCAATTGGAAAACTTAAGCCATAAACGAAGCTGAATTATTCGATTTGACTCATAGTTCGGTTTCATTCAATTAATATTCTTTAGCTTCAGTTTGATTATATTGTTTTTTAGTTTAAATTTTTGGTTATCAAAAGTTAAATTCAGAATTGGACAGACGCGCCGGCCTAAGATAGTATTTCAATTACGTACACCTTAATAACTCGTCTACTGCTGCTAGTTGCGAATTTGAAATGCACAAGTTTAATGGATAATAATAATCACTGAAATGGAGCAATCCTATGAGCAATGAGCTAATGATAGTTCCATCAAATTGAATTTTCCTGAAGAGCGGCTTAGAAAAGCTCATACTCTAGCCATTGATTAAAATTAAAAAATATTTTCACCATTGATTAAAAAGTTAATACTCATATCAGCAGTGCTTGCTTTCTTTAACCTGTCCCTTTTTCTAAAATTAATTGCATCTCCAAAAGTACTAGAGAGAAAAAGAAAAAAAGAAAAAAAAACAAATCCTTGGCAATCCTACTTCCCAGAGAGGGGACTGACTTCTTGGAAAGGACCGGCGTCAGATTTTGAAGCTCGAGAGCAACAATTAGAATAAAAAATAAAGGAACTCGGGTCATAGGCGGGTTTTTGTCACGGCTTAATACCTCTAAAAAACAATGAATTCACCTGAAACATGATGCAATATCTGTGATGCCTTTATCTTCTTTCAAATTAATTCGATTGGCATTCATCAGCCGAAATAAGAGTGACAACAAAATCATACAAGGAATGACAAACTTCCACACATCATCAAAAGAATTCAAAAACACTAACTATACATGCAGTTCTCACGATATAGACTATAGCTGAAAGTGGCAACACAAAGAAAGTATCATACGTAAATCATCACCGCTGAAACTAGTTGCATTTGAAGCCTTTACAAACGGACAATACTATGATGAGAATCAAAGCAATCAAGATGCCCAGTACTATCAGCTTAATTTTCATGTTTTGGAACCACATTTTCCTCCTCATTTTGGTTCCCTGTTGTCTAAAATCTTGCGCCTGCAATAACAGAATAATTCAATCTGTCAAAGGAAAGAGAGCCATGCCAACAAATTAAGAACAAACTAACAGCGCTAAATTCCATACTAGTTGGGATCAGTTATATGACTTTTTTAGTCATTCAACTCTGTTTGAAAACAATTACACGTCAATATCTAAACATTGTAAATCTTTTGATACCATTCCCTTATGTCATTTTAGGTCTTTCCCCTTTTATTTTTCTCTCCTTCCATCACTAACTTGTCAAACTTCCACATTGGGGCATTCAATGCTTTATGTTAGACATGACCAAAGCAGCTTAAACGACCTTCACTCATTTTATTTGCTATATAATTTGGTCATTCTTAATCTTGTCCATCATTGAATTATCACACGTCATAACCTCCACATTTCTACCACTCATTTTGTAGGTATGTTGTACCACAAGAAAGTAATAAGAAATGGCCAATGTAATTGAAAATCAATCCCAATAAATATTCACTTTTTCAGAGTTGTTAGTTTTTTTTTTTTTTTTCCCTTTTTAAGTTATTAAAGAGAGAGAGACAGAGAGAGAGAGAGAGAGAGAGAGAAGAGGAGAGGGCACCCACACATGTGCCAAGAAACTAGTGATCCTAATCATGCCTGATTACCAGGTCTTACCCCACTATTGCTACGTTTATGAATGGAAGAAAAGTTTACCATCAGAAGTATCAGATTTCTGGAACCTCATTTCAATTGGCAAGTTAAAATTTTGAAAATGGCGGCATCTCATGCTTTGGGAAAAGAAAAGCTTGATGAATTGAGGAAATAATATCACAAAACTGAATTATTTAGGCCTGCAGCATTATCTTCATGCTTTGATGCAAACATATTTGCTGTTCAAATATGGTATGCAAGTTGCTTAATTGTGGCGTACCCAACATGTGTAGGTATATTTTCTTCACTGAAAGGATTGAGCTAGTCAGCCCCTTCACTATCCAGACACCTGCTCTATAATCCATTTCCAATTAAGCTAAAAAAACACCTAATTTTTTTGGGGGGAATAGGCCAAAAGACATTCACCCACTAACCTGGGAGCGTAGATTTTCAGTTTTGTCAACCAGAAGCTCAATTTTCTCTCCTCGGTCAAGAACCTGTGGAACAAAATTTTATTAATCAACCTTACACAGCAAACACCATTTTTATGATCCATGACTGAAATACTAGCACACAGCACAAACCTTACACACTTAAAACAATAAAACTAAAACTTGCTCAAACCATACAGACAATGAAAACTTTGTTTTGCAGTTACATTTATGAACTGAAGCAGTAGTGCCTCACCTTCTCTATATTTTCCATCATAACCCCTTTGACTTCTGAAACCTGAGCTTTCACTTTAGCAAGCTTACTGACCTCCTCAGGATGATCCACACAATATTGCATTTGCTCTTTCAACTTGGGCCTATATCAAGGGACAGATTTGCAATATCAATATGATCTATAGAATACAAGCATGCCATGAGTTCCATATGTTGCTGAATGAAAGAAGTTACCCAAATTCCTTGTTCAGGCTATTAGCAACTGCTGTTGCAGCTTTTCCTCCACCATATCTATTGCTGAAATCCTCCTTGACCCGCTCAAGGAAGGCAATTGGAACCTGTCGGCCAACAGACTCAACTGCAACTACACAGTATGCTGCAAAATTTACAAAATTCAGTTAGTACAACCTAGAAATAGGACAACATCCAAAAAGGAGATCACATATTAAAATATTATGCAAGCATGGAGGATCCTATTCAGATAAGTGAATGAACTGAATCCTAACAGTTTCATCAAATATCACACAACAAATATATGTATTTCATCTCCAATATTTCTCCTCTTCATGTGCCAATTCTACCTTAGCTCTCTCCCCCACCCCCCAAAAGGAAAAAAAAGGGAGAAGGGTGGGGTTGTGGGGGGGTTGAGAAAAAAGAAGCAGACGTTAGTTTTTTAACATAAAATACTCGGTAGCCACTAAGATGATAATCGAAAAGGAGAACTCCAGCATACAAAGCCAAATATGTTGTCAAGTTGATGAAACCCTGGAATGGCAAGAAATAAGCAGATATTATTACTTAAAGTATTGCAGAAATGTAAAATTTTTTAATCACATATTCCATATACAGGTCTTGAACAAGACCCAAAACTGTTTGGACTGCAGTAGGGTTATCAATGGATAGAGTTCATTAGGCAGTACCCAGATGCTTATAATTTAAGTTCACGGATGCTTTCATCCAATCTTTGAAATGATAAGTAAACAAAATTTTCCAAGGACAGATTGATAGGAGTTGAGAATATTAGTTTCCCAGGATTTTATTTGGTGTTTCAGATTTTCATCGATTTCAATATTACTGACACTCAGACTTTCCTAGAGGCTAATCATCTTATGGATAAACCAACAAGTTTGACGATTTTATGCAGCTTGTACATCTTAAGTACAGGACTTCTCATAGCCCCATTCAGATAAGGCTTTTCTCATAACTGAACGATCGAGGGAACTCCTAATCAGAACTGGCTCCTTCCCGCCTAACCCTAAAAAGCACTTGCAGAAGTAAGCTTATACGAGTAAGCGCTAAAACCATCAGTTGGATAATTGACATAGAGAATTATCTAAATGAATCAATTTTGCAATTCCATTATCCAGGAGTGGCAATAATCCTTGTTTGAACAACAGTCCACCATAAAGCACGCACCTAGCTTGAGTGGGTCACTAATAATTTGAACTTTTTAAAATCATTTGTATAAATGCAAAATAATGGTGACTTCCCAAAAAAAGTAAAGACTTGATTAAAAATGTTTAAAAAAAAAAGTTAATCAAATGTGCCAAAATCAAAGTTGGCAAATTGAGAATCAAAATCCCAATTTTCTTCAATTGAGAATCAAATCGAATTGTAAGGTTCCGCACGGCTTTTGAAAAATCAATTGAAACTAATATGTATTTCCTATTAATTGCATTTTATATATATTCATACATACATATTCCAAATCATGTACCAAACATAAAATCAAAATGAACCTAATGACTTAGTTCTGGCCAGCCTCAAAATATCAAACTAGCAAGTCAAATTTGAAACAAAAATAACAAAAACTACATGGGCTGTTTGCCTTTTTTTCATTAATTTGTTGTACTTCTCTTGGGTTTTCTGTTTATCCACCCTTTTTATTTTTGAATTTGGCCATGTACTGCCCTTCTATTTATGAATCGATGAATCAACCGATTTGTGGTCCTCACGATTCACCGTGATTCTTGTCCAATTTTTTGCTACTTAGGATTCACCCACTGTTCGTATCATTAGGCTAATGACTCAATATGGATCGTATATGATTGTAACAACACTGGCAAAATATTTTAACAAGGAACTGTACATATATATATGTGTGTGTGTGTGTGTGTGTAGTCCCACATACCCATTATTTTAGCCACAGTGCCTAATTCGGCTACCTCATGTAAATATCCATTCTCCTCAATTTCTCTTTAAAACATTAAGATGAAACTCAAATTAAGATTTGGCCTATCAAGAGAAACTTTTCCCTTTTCAACTCATTTATAAAAGCTTTAGAAACCTGAATTACAATCATTTATCTGCAACAATTAAAGCCAAAAGTGAATAATAGTCACCAGATACGTTATGATTATTGCTTTTCATTCAAAACTAACCAAGCAAATCCAACAAACGTTGGAAAGTGTTAACATGCCAATGTATTTCCATATCTACAATATTTTTTCCTAATTAAGTTCTCATGGTCTTGAATATTTCCTAACTTCTTCCAAATTCCCAGCAAGCAAGCAAATAAGTTGAGCCAACAATCAGTCCCAACAAAAGAAAGTAAGTAGCTGCAGATCCTCCCTAATTATTTAGATGTAAAGACAACTCAAAATTGTATAATGTGGACGTGATAAAAACAAATTATTATATAGGTGATAAAATATCATCAGCATGGTTGAGACACTTTTCTTCAAAAACAAACAGAAAACCAAATAATTAGAGCTCCAACCCCATTATTTTCAGAGAGGCAGACGTGAAAAACTGAAGGTCATCGCACCAGCACAAGTGTCCTAGTACCCTATACCGACCTAATTCAGCAACTAAACCATTAATCAAATGAGCGTGTTCGTTTGTACAACCTTCAGCAGAATCAGAGGGAAAATAATAAGATCAACTGACAGCACACTTTTATCAGCTTAACCTAATATGCTATAACAATCACGGCTCAAAACATCTCCCAAAAACACACTAACCCCCGCAAATACGCACAGAAGCACGCAGATCAAATCATATGAAAAGAGATCACAAACGCAGTCAAGCACAGAGGGGAAACGGATCAGATCATAGAAAGAACTAAAGAGATAAAACAAACAGAATAAAACAAATTTTTTAAAAAAGGAGAAGAAGGTTAGAGGGGATACTAAAGCCGTTATCGACGAGGTAGTTGAAGGTGTGACCATCGCAGTTGTAGGTGAACTTGTTGTTGGTCGCCGGAAGTTTCTGAAGGCACTGAGCTGCTATGCTGGTGAAGTTTCCAGTAAACTCCGTGTACTCTGCCAATATCACCGTCCCTCGGGCCACAAAGCTGTAGATCAACGATTGCTGCCCCATCTACTCCGTCAACAAAACCCTAACGCTACAGAGGGAGAGAGAGGGAACTGATGAGCTCTTGCTGTCGCAGAGCAGAGATGAATCAAAGAAATGAGTGGCTTTATTGTGGAGAGAGAGAGAGAGTTCCCATCTCGCTTTGATTGGAGGCAAAGTAGCGAGGCGTAGGCTTGGCAAAGAATTGATTTGCTACCCTCCAATTTCTCAGTTAATAACGAAAATGCCACGCTCTTTTTCTTCAAGATGTGTCTACGTTTTTGAATTTGATAAATTGCAATTTAAGTTAAACTCATCTGCTCCCTAAATTCTGACTTGACTTTGATTTTTTTTTTTTATAAATTGATTTATTTAAATTATCTTTCTTTTTAAAAAAAATTAAGGGTATTAATTATTTTTTTATTTTATTTTATTTATGTAAAATGCAATTATTAGCTTTATAATTTTTTAAAATTTATTTTCTAATTAATTTTTTTTCTTATGAAATAAATTTTATCAAGCAACCACCCTTAGTAAAGTCATGAAACTACTTATATATAGAAAGAGAGATTCTGTATAAAGTTTTTTCTAATATAGTAAAATAAATTAATAAAAATTAAAATATCGAAATCTTTCTCGCTAATATTTTGTTTCTCTCCTTTTCTTTTCTGATTTTGACTTTCTTTAGGTTTATCATGATTTATTTTATAATAAAAATTTTAAATAATTTTTTATAAAATTATATAAAATAAATATATATAAGCCTTTTTTAATGATAATTTTATTCATTAATTTTTTAAATATATTCATATTTAATAATTTATAAAAATAATTTAATAGTAAAAATATGAATGAAAGGATGTTAAAAATACAATAAAATCTATTATTTAAACTAATTATACTTTTTCCCTTTCTTTTATATTTTTTTCATTTTTTATATATGATTAATATATAAATTAATTATTATAACTCTATTTAATTTTACTTTATTTTTAAAAATATAATTAAAAAATTAATAAAAAATATGTTTTTAATATGTATAAAAAATAAAATAACTAAAATTATGAGATAAATGTAATATATTTTTTTTAATTTATGTGAAAAAATAATAGAAAATACATTAAAATTAAGAAAAGGTTTTGCTAGAAAGGTCAAAGTTGTGGGAAGGTTCGCGTGAAAAAATAGGAAGAAAGTGCAAATCTTGTTCTAGAAGACAACGCCGGTTTTCATTTTCTATGATTTGCCGGAAGCTGCCTCCTTTTCTTTTCTTAATCTTCCTACAATTTATTTATTTATTTATTTACTATGCAAATAAGAATTGCATTAAATAAATCCTTTGGATTAAGGGAGTACAAAGAGAGAATCCATGTAAAACAAGATAAAAAGAAAAAAACATTCATATCCTCCTTCAATTTTTTTTTCTGATCTCATTATTATTATTATTATTTATAAACTCTTTCTTCCATTTCTATTCTATTAGCAATTTATTTTTAAATAATTTTACTTTCTTGTTATAATATATTAATATTTTTTTAATTAAATTTATTTGCAGTTGTTTTTTGAATGACATCAGTAGTAATATTTTAAAAAATATTTTAGAAGTAATTTATTTTTCATATAGAATTTATTATTTATTCTGTTTTTGTTAATTTTTTTACTTACAAATTAGAAGCGGAAGGAAAAGTCGATTTCAAAATATGATTTTTTGAAAAGAAAAAAAAACTTATTTGAAGTGAAATAGAAATGCATTTCTGTTTCTTAGTCTCTTTCTCACATTAGGAAAACCTTTTAGACCATTTGTATTGTTATTTAGCTTCATTTGTTTCATGTATTTAGAAAATATTCTTTAAAAAATAATTTATTTTCTTTTATTTAATTTTAATTTAAAAAATACAATATATTAACAAATTTATATTGAAACATTAATAATATTTTATCAAAATATATAAAATAACTCTATTTTTTGAAAAATAGTCATTGGAATTCTCAAACTTTATTTATAATTTTCTTGTATCTAACATTTTTTCTATTCTTTAGTACGAGATATTTTAGAAATACCTTTTGGTTTAGTTAAAATAAATTCTTTATATATATTATTTAAAAAACTAATAAAATATATTTGATTTAACAATAAATAAAACGGTAAGTCATCATAAATATGATGTAACATCATATGTTAAGTTGCTTGTGTATTGTTGAAGTTAGTTTTGTATTTTCCGAGAAAAGTTAGGAAATTGTGGTTAGTCTTTTTCCAGGAAATTTCACATGCAAGGTTGCGTTGTGCATTGGTGAACCACACAATCGAAGGCTCTGTTTTTTCTCATCGAATTTGGAAAAGTTGACATTTTTTTTGTCCTAAAATTGTTTGTTAGTACATTAACATATTATTATTAATCATTAAGTTTTATTTAATAATATTAAATTAATATTCTCAAACTTGAAACTTCAATTCTTAAATCAATGTGAGACTCAACGTTTCAAATTTATTAAATAAAATTTTTATTTTTATTTTTTTTTAACAAAAAAAATATATATAATATGCCTTTGAGCCATGGAATTGGGCTTCACTAGGAGCCCAAACTCCTATTGTATTGGGTTGCCTTGATGATAGATACCCTGAGGGGAGGTTAAGTGGAGGATTTGGGCCGACTGGACATTTTCCCATTTCTTCTTGCTCAAGTGCCTAGTGTCTAGGTTTGTTGATCTCCTTCCCGACAATACCTGCCTGGGTATGAGGTTTAAGGTTTTAGGCCATGGACCTATTCAGTTATGTTTTCTAGCAGGTGATGGAGAAAAATCTATACAGTGAGTTCCAAAGACAGGGTGGTTGTGATGTCATTTTCCACCAATTCAAAAACTCAAGTCTCATCTGAAAACGAATGCAGCACGGTGGCACGTGATGTTGAGTGTAATACGGTATTAGAAGCACGTGAATTGTCATGATTTCACAGGAGAGCCGTACTCTGGTGTGTTGGTTTTGGAAGGTAGTCCACATTAATTCAAATAAAAACAAAAATAATGGAGTGTTGGGTAAAGCTATGCAAAATTAAGTTTACATAAGAATAAATTTCATATTTATTAAATTAAATATTTATATATAAATTTTAGTATTCATAATTCTTTTATATAAATACTTATTTTACAGATATAAATGGGTGATTTGATAATTTTTTCTCTATTTTTATTAAAATTTAATATATTTATTAGTATTCTTAATTTGCATGCAAAAATCTTAAATACCATATAATAAAAAATAGAGAAAGTAATTTTTTTAATTTTTAAATAAGTATTATTTTATAATTTTAATACTCTATTAAATATTTTCTTTTATATTTATCCTTTAATAAATATAATATTTTTAAGAAAAAAAAAAAAAGCAGGAACAATAGTATAATACAAGAATTAATGATGGTGAGAGGGACCAAATTTATGTAAGCCAACCAAGAGTGAGGGAAGATCCAGCTCAGACCACTGCCATCCCTTATTTGTTGTTAAGCCCTAACTCATAACCGCACGTTAATTAGCAAAAAATATATTTAAAAAATAAATTACAGTATAATATTAGTATAAGATTTTGGTCCTTTGCTCTCCAGCTGTCACACGTTATTTTATGGCAGAGAGATATGAAATGTTAAGCTTACACGTGGGCTCACCAGAAACAATCGTATCTCCTCTTGACTTGAAAAGAAAAATTGGCAAGTTATTTTTTTTTAAATAAAAAATTTATTTTGAAGAAAAAAATTTCAAGAATAATTATTTTTTTAATTTTTAATTGTATTTAACATTAATATATATGTTTTCTTTTCTGTTTTTACCCTATGAAACTAAAGATGTTTACGTTTTATTTTTTTGTTAATTATATGAGAAATTATTAAAATATTATAAATTATATATTTATTAAATTATTTATACGTTTAACTTAATTTATAAGAGTAAACTTTATAATTATTTAAAATTTTAAATAATTATGTATTTATTGATGATAAACTCTTTAATATTTTTATTAATAAATAAGTATATACGCATTTTTATTGTTAAAAGTATTTAAAATAATACTAAATAAAATATGTGGTAAAATTTTAAAACTAAATGAGAAAAATATAATAATTTATTTAGTTCAACGAATTTATAAATTTAATAATTATAATTATCAAAATAAAAAATTAATTTTTTATCATATTTTTTTAACTTACAAGCTTATAAAATATTATAAATAAATAAATCAGTTTATTTTTATAATTTATAATTTAATTTGACCAATTTATGAATAAGATAAAAACCTCTTAATTATACAATAATTAAAACTTCACTAGATTTTGAAAATAATAGTTTAAAAATTTATTTGATTCCTTTAAAAAAAGTTTTTTTTAGAAAAAAATAAGTTTAAAAAGCATAGTCGTGATAAAAGGCGTATCACTCATATAGGAGACTCACATTCCCAATTCCCTACTCAAAGGAAAAAAAAAAAACAATAAAAAACAATAAGTTTAAAAACCTCTTAATTATACAATAATTAAAATTTTATTTTGAAATTTAAAATTATTATATTTCATTAATAATGAATATTTTGAAAATAATAACAATAAAAATATATTTTGATAAGTAATTAAAATAATTTTTTTGAAGAAATGTCTTGAAATAATGAGCCATATATATTTTTCCTTAATTTGAAAATGATATAGAAAAATATGTTAATGTAAAATTTTAATTGAAATATAAATTACTTTTCTTAAAAAATTATAGAAATATACTATTCCTTTATTATCTTTTTTTATGATCTAATGAAAAATTAAAAATTAAAAATATATAATAATAAAGTTATTTTCTTAAAAAAATTGACATAAAAAGAGTAAAAAAAATTATAATGGATTCAAATTTCAAAAGAAAAAAATAAAGAAGTAAAATTTTTTATTTACTTCTAACAATTATAACACTCACTAAATAAATTGATAATATATATATAAAATAATCAGAATTTATTTTTTTTTAATAAAAAAAATATTTAACTCCAAATAAATTTAACAATTATCAATAATGACATAATACAATTAATTCAATTAGTACATTTAGAAAGTTGAAAACAATAATTTTTAAACCCAGTAACTTAGAATTTTTTTTTTACCATTATCTTTTTCAAAATTAATAATTAAAATACGACAATTTCTCAAAATTTATTATATAATTATTGCATGATTATCGCCTAAATTATTCACTGTGAGCATCCATTAATCACGTAGACGGCGAAGAAATGAAGCAACAAGTTCTGTTTGCAGCATCCAATCATGTTTGACTATTAGATTCACCAACCAAATTAGTCAACCTCATGCTCATTGGATGACCACTTTCATTCATCATCCAATGTGGGCCTCTCATAAAATGGCTCCACCAGACCCACCAATAATAATATATGTTGAATTTTAATTTATTATTTTAAAATTATCTTAAGATAAAAAATAATTTAAAATTGCTGTTCTTGAAATTAAAATTTTATTTAAATCATTTTAGTTTTATTTAAATATTGCTAAATGGATAAGCAATCAAGAATCTTTTTAATACATGATTTAGTTGGTAATAATTTTGAATTAATTAACTGCTAATATTTAAAGATCAAAATAGTGAATTACGAAATTGGAAATTGAAGATATTAAATATCATAAATATTTTTTTTAGTGGATGAATAAACACATTATCATTAAAATAATACATTTATATGTTTTTTCAATAGGAAATAGGAAATTGAGGAATTTAAACAGAGTTTTTTAAATGAGTAGATATATTTTAACTACTAAATCAAACTAGAAGAGAAATGATATATTTATCTATATTAATGGGCACTTGTGTCTTATGGGATACTCTTTCTCTTGTGCATTTACACTCCTACTTGTGTTGCTACTAATTAACGTCCGTTACCGTAATTTAAGTGATCCATTATGTAATTATTATTATTATTATTATTTACATCAAATAAATAACTTAAAAGATATATTTTGTATGAACAATTTATATTACGAGAAAAATAAAAAAATTTACTGATAAAATTGTGTAAAAAATATTTAATAAAATAAATTATTAATAATTTATTAACTATTTAAATTATTGATAATTTATTAATAAAATATTAAAACTATTTTTTTTATTTTTTATAGTGTTATATTGTTTTAATTATTGCATTTAACTTATCTTATCTATAATTTATATTTATTCTTAAATATTTACGTGTTATTAAAGTTATATTAATAATAAAAACGTTTGAGTTAATATAGTAATTATTTTTTGCTATACAAATAATGCAATATATATTTTTTTCTTTAAAGGGAAAGAGAGAGAGAGAGAGAGAGAGAGAGAGAGAGAGAAACGTTATTTTGGTTAGCTGAATGCTGTGTTGGATCCACGGAAGATGAGCTAGCTGCACAGGCATTTCTCTCATCCAGGTGTACGAGGGGTAGGCTATTATGAGGTGCCAATGCAGCAAGGCCAATGTAGCTGCTTCATAACATCCACCAATCACAGACGACGGGCCCACCTGCCCATATCTTCCCACCAAAAATAGCAGGGCCCATCACCACACTCTCCCTGCTGTATCCAAATTCTTTATTCCTTATCCTTTCCCCTTATATATACCTCTCCCTCCTATTTCCCTCCCAGAAACCTTCTTCTCTTTCTCTTCTCTCTCTGCTCTCCACGCCGGAGTTTCTATCGTGAAGCTTTTCGATCGGAGAAATTAGCATAACGAAGAAGAAGAAGGAGAGATGACGATGAGCAGCACTGCTGGGCCTTTTGGAGATACGACACTGACCAAAGTGTTTGTTGGAGGATTAGCATGGGAGACACCTAAGGAAGCCATGAGAGAGCACTTTGAGAAATATGGTGAGATCTTGGAGGCTGTTATTATCTCCGATAAGGTCACTGGCAGATCCAAGGGCTATGGATTTGTAAGTTCACTTCCGTTTAATTAATCCTACAACAATATTTTGTTCTAATAGTAATGTTGCTTATTTCTCTTCTTCTTAATTTGTTTCTGTTAGGTCACGTTTAAGGATGCTGAAGCAGCAAAGAAGGCTTGCGAAGACGCTGCTCCTATCATCAACGGTCGCCGAGCCAACTGTAATTTGGCTTCTCTCGGTGCACGCCGTCCAAGGTCCGCCACTCCGGCTCCTCCTCAACAAGGTATGCATATATACTTAGAAAATTATGAAATACTTGTGAATATTTGCTCTTTTCAGCATTTCACTTGCATAAATTTAATATATTATATATATATATATTTACAATATATATATATACATCGTTCATTCTGTTTTTCCTTTTTTAAACATATTTTCTCAATTTAAAGTCAACTGTCTTCAATTTATATTTTATTGATCATGTAAAAGAAAATATTTCTAGTATATAAATAGAAATTTTATAAATAGGCTCCATAAATTAGTAACTATATATAACAGTGATTAATAATAATAAAAAACCTGCTCCATAGCATTTTACATTTAAAAAAATTGTAATTGATTTAACATTTTATATATTATATTGTATGAATTAGTGGTTATAGTATATAATTTAATTACTTATATAAATATATTTAAACTTTATAGCATTCATTTATTAATGTAAAAAATTAAAAATATTTATGATTCTCCTTCTCTTCAAAAAATTGTAGTATGAAGTGAAAAAAGGGTTTCTATTGCTATAAATTATCATATCGTCATCAATCCCCACGAAATAATGATGATATTTTTATGAATATTAGGAGCTAATCAAATTTTTTTAATCATGAATTGAAGCATCCAACGTTGGGCAGAAATCCACATCACCAGCAAATCACGTGCAGTGGTACTATCCGGCTGCATCCCCATATCACCACCACCATCACCATCACCAGCAGCCCGTTCCCTTTTATGGGTAACCCAAGCTTTACTAATCTCTATTATGGTAGTTGGCAATTTATGGAAATTTATACACTCGCGTCTTATGATATGCTCCTTCTCTTGTGCAGGTACACCTCTCCAACTTATGTAGCAACTGACATCAGTTACAATCATGTGAGTGATTCAATATGCAATTATTGCTACATTACATAATAATAATGCAATATAATCAGAAAAAAAACCGTTACATACGTTTATTCGAAGAAATAAAATATAACTGTTGGGTGACTGAATGGTGTAATGGGTCCGCAGAAGCTGAGCTACACAGGCGGGTCCTACATGAACGGACATTTCTCTCAGGTGTATCCGGGGCAGCCTATTATGGGTGCGAATGCAGTGATGCCCATGTACCCGTTTTATCACTTCCATCAATCACAGACGATGGGCCTACCTGCCCATATTTACCCACCAGCAACAGCAAGCCCCATCACGACAGTCCCTACCATAATGTCAAAACCTCCGTCAATAGCTCCTAACACAGGTAACACATTATTTTCTAACATGATGACGATGACTGTATAATAGCTTTGTGTGGTGGCAATCGGCATCACATGGAAACATATGCTCAGTCCAACCTAACCTTAGTCAATGTGGACGAGAATCATATTATCACGTGACTTTAAGATTGAGTTGGGTCCACTGCCAACTGGTCCCTTAGTAACACCCACGTGCCCAAGAAGACTATAATGCCCTTTTAGACAGTGTTGTACTAGCTACTTGATCAATGCTGGTTTTATGTGCTTTGTTCCATTCATTGTCTCTGCCTGCCACCTTGTGTTTGTGCTTTTCCGGGTGCTAAATTTAACCACTGACAGCTTTCAATCTTCCCATAGAATTTTCACTCTGAAATTTTAATATTTTAAGTGAAAATAGATTAAACGTCAGTTTATTTTTAATAGGCTGTTATGTTTAATAAAATATTAAAAGGTTGATTTTACTTGTTAAATATATACTTTAATGTATACTGAATGTAAATCTTAATTGAATTTTGAGATAATGTTAGTAGTACAATTCTCTATATTTTGAAAAAAAAAAAAAAGGAACTGATGTTACAGAGACAGTTTGCTTGGCTGTGGAATAGGTACAGTTGGCAACTTGGCATGCACAGGGATCAAAAGCTTTAAAAAGGCTGGCTAAGGACAATTAGAGAGGCACTTTAGTTGGCAAAATAACAAGACAGAGGAAGGATGGTAGTTGCTGCAGAGACAACATTATTTTTTTCATATGCCTTTCTTCCCTATTGCTTTATTTATTTATTTTTAAACACTTCTTATTAATGATTCTTAGGTGTTTGATAATATTCTTTCATTCTCTTCTCTTTCCCTCTAACATCTCAGCATGAGCTGTGAACTGAACTATTAGTGATTAAAAAAATGTAACAGAGCCAGTAGTTACTTTCGATTGTTCCGATGCACATTGCTGCTTAAAATACTAGTTCTATATTTCTTAACCATGTTAATAACATTTAAAATTCACTTAAATATAATGAGGCAAGAATCAAATTCAAAATTTTCAGATCGAGTGACATATCTTCAATCCAACAGACTAAAAGCTGAAAGTACAACTGGTTTAAATGTAAGGTGAAAGCTAGGTTACTGTTAGAAGAATACTTTTATATGCATTGATGAAGTGGGTCACGTCCCAGCTTTGAATCGTAGGTCTCCTAATAAGAATAGATTAATTACATGTAATAAAATATATTAAAAAAAAGAAAATAATTAGCAGTTGGATTAGTTCGTTGAGATGTCATATCTAACGGAGGTGGACCGTTAATGCAATGCCTGCGGTTGATGGGCTTAGGATTACGAATTCGACAGAGTGGGAGTACAAGTGCCCTAGGAGTGGCTGTCAGCTTGTCATATCTAAATAATCGTACCAATTTTATCTGTCACAACAGTCCAATGAAAATAAATAAATAAATGGGTTTCAGTTTATTGGCTGTGAAATCGCTTTCAGGTCGAAAAGTTTTTAATTTAATTTTTACCTGATTATTTTAATAAAATTATAAGTAAAAAAAAAACAGTTATTAAATTTATTCATTTTCATCGGGATCTTATTGAAATAAATCTATTTTCATTCTTATAAAATTTTACTTGCTGATCATCAGATTTTATCATAAATAATTAATATTAAACATTACAATTGACTTCAAATTTAATTATTATAAAAATTAAAATAATTTATTGAATTGAATTAATTTTTTATTTTATAATTTTAGTTTGATTTAATTTTAACTTTTATAAAATTTAATAATTTCAGTGCGATTTAATTTTAACAAAAATAAAATTAAAGATTAATTATTAATATAAAATTAAAGATTAATTATTTTATAATATAAATAATTAGACTTTAATTAAAATTTAAAATATTTCAATTAAATTGAAAATATAAAAACATAAAAAATTTATTAGAAAAATTAAACTAATTAATTAAATTGAAATAAATCTATTTAATTTAGATTGATTTTTCTCATAATTCGATTTAAATCAATTTAATTTTAAAATATTTAAATTTAAATTTTAATTAATTCAATTTGAGACAAAATGACAACATCGTACTATGGTTCATGGCCTCAAGTACTCGGTTGATCCAATGGCAAAAATATCGGACTCGGAGATATTTCCCTCAGCCCAGCTGGTCCGATTCTGACAGCTAATCCATCCTCAGCAATCAGAAAGAAAACAAGCCCAGAGGAGCTCAAATTCAAGATCCATTAAAGATATCGGGTCACACCCAAACCCGAATAAGGCGGTAATCGGATATAACCAAGCCCATCTAACACCTGTGTCCCGAATCCCGACTCCGGAGTGGAGTCCCAAGTACAGCTTCAGCCATCAGAGGAACAGTTTCTTAAGCGATATAATCGATGTCGACACACACAACTCTAATAGAGACAACCCAGTAAGACAAACAAAGTACGGTTCCACCATGAGTAGGGTTTCAGTTTCCCCATCTTTCAGCTTCTCTTCTCTTCAATCCAAGAACCATTCTACCAGTTTTACTCGTGGATTTTGCTCAGTTAATCCCAGACTCTCGTCTTTACCAGATACGAATCTCAAGAAACAATTGGGTCTTCGATTTTGGACTCCGACGAGAACCCCTCATGGAATCAGCGTTCGATGCAATAGCAGCACCAGACCCGGCGGACCTGGTTCCGGTACAATTGTCGCCTCCCTTATCTTCTCATGCGTAGTAGTGATGCTGAGAATTTTAAATCGTTTTCTGGTTGATTTGGCTTCATTTCTGATTTAAATTCTGCAGGTGATAATGAGAGCAGGAATGTTCTGGATGCATTTTTCGTTGGAAAGGCTCTAGCAGAAGCGCTTAGTGAGCGTATTGAGTCTACAGTTGGGGATTTTTTGAATATAGTGGGAAGGCTGCAAGCTGAGCAACAGAGGCAAATACAGGACTTCCAGGTAGCTTATTAGAAATTTTTTAAAATTTTTTTAAGGGAAGGTTGTATTATTTTTACAACATATTTGATGGTGTTCCTCTAGGTTACGTCCAAATTTAGGAAAGATCTAAGCTTGAAACTGTTTGAAACGTGTCATTTCAAAATTTTAAGTTCTAACAACAGTCTTGGAAGTCTTTTTTTTTTTTTTTTTTACTTGGAAACCTTTGTTTTGGGGGTTCTTGCAACAAAGGTTTGGTTTGTGTAAAATTGATTCTTTCATCAGTGCTGTGAACTACAAAGATTCTATTTTCTACACACCAGATGGAATCTATTCCTTCATCAAGGGTTATGCATGTTAGCTTTTGTATTCATATGTATAATAACAGATAAGATATAAGTAAATTACTGCAAATCAAGACAGGATCCATCGCTTTAAGCTGATGTTTGAGGGTTTATTGTGCGTTACTCTGTTAGCTGTATATTCTTAGTCCATTGGCCTTGTGCAGGTTGATGTGTTGGAGAGGGCCAGAAGAGCCAAGGAAAATGCAGCACGTGAGGCCATAGAGGCACAAGGACTAGTTTCAAATGCTACTAGAGTTGATCCAAAATCAGCTACAAATGGCATGAACTCAAAGACTTCATCTTCAAGCATTAATAGTGTCACTCCTGCAAATCCACCCTCACCAAATTCAACTGTTGTCCCAACTGCTGAGAGGGGTCGAGATCCTGCTGCAGAGGGCCCTGCTTCTGGGGGCTGAATTTGCATCTTCATACCCTGCATATCCTATACATAAATATTATGGCATGTGAAAGTTGGAGGCTGTTACTTCAATCTAAGCAAAAAGGTTGCTCGTTGGATGATAATATCTTATTAATTGTGATGGCTTTCAGGTGGTCTACAAAATAACATACAATAGGAGGTGAGAAATGAATACCTGGTGGAGTTGGTATTTTGTTATTTTGTCAAATTTTCAATGTTGACGAATCGTTTCTGGAAATAGACATTTGACAAACTCAAGATATTCTTCAAATTTATGAAATTTATATTCTAACGGCAACTGCCGAGCCATCAGCGAGCAATGCTGATAAAAATGAATAGCTCTGCTTCTTCCTAACAAAATTTACTTAACCAAGCATTCATATTTGGATGAGTCTGTTGGGCACTAAAAATAATTACTGTAAAACTCCAAGAACAAAACAGTAACTCACTCTGCTAATATGAAGGTGCATCATTCATCATCAAACTCAACACCAGACATTGGCACCTTGCCAATAATTTAATTATCATAATCTTTTTTCCCTCTTTCTTCTTCCACATCAATTGCAGAATCCTTTTTCTTGATGAAGTCCACCTTAAAGTCATAGTCATCATCCATTGCATCCACTTAAGCTGCTTTTTTTCTCCTTTTCTTCTCTGCTCGTTTTATTTTCATGTTGAGCATACCTTCTACTGCATATAGCTTCTCGTTTTGTCTGCTAGTTGTTGTTTTTGACTTGTTCTTGTTTGCATCCTCTTCTTCAGAACCCATATGCTGGTCTTCACCATCATCATTTGTATCTTCTGAAATTTTATCACCTTGAGTTGGTGGATGGGTTTCCACATCTTCCTGATCAGTGAAAAATGAATAATTACAAAGAAAATAAAGATTTTAAAAGAAATAAACTGAACAAAAGAATGCTAAATTAGGTTATTGGAGAACTAATATCTTTTACAACAGGGTAAAAAAAAAAGGGAAGCCAGGGATTTTCCAGAAGAACTTCCGACTTGTGTATCAATCAGAGACCTTGATATTGATGAGAGGATTATCTCCCATGTGCATACTTAACAGTAAGAGAGATCACAAACCTCTAGCATAGTTTCATCGAAATTGATAGGGCAACTAGGAGGAACTTCAACAGGATGGAAGTCATTAACTGACTTGAGACTTCCAATGAACGAGGATTCACCACTGTAAACTTCATCAACATTAAATTCCTTCCCAAGCTCTGAAACAATCTTAGCCTCAGAATGTTTGTCTTGATTCCTAGTTGGAGGCATAGTGTAATATGGGATTTTACGTGAAAAACATCACAAGTAATGTCCTTTAAATCAGAATTGAAGTTTTCTTTTATAAATTATCATTGACATCATGCTTATGTCTATACTTAAGAATCAAAGTTCCGAGTAAGCACACCCTAATTCCAGTCATGCAGGACAACTCTAGTAGCAGCTTCAACATCCACAACTCCACCCTTTTTGAGCCTACCCCTAACACTAGCCACCTTTTGCCGAAAGTCATCAACTGATTCAAAGCTTGGTATCTTGTATAGGGCCATCAATAGTCTGGCTGGGCAGAGCTTGAGAATTTCCTTTACTGTTTTGTAAAAGAAACACAGTGAGCATCAGTTAAGCTATCCAAGTGGTATAGAACACCAAATTTAACATTGCGAACATGCACAATTCATATCTTCTTCGAACAAGTCAGCACAAAAGAAGGATGTCAGCAAGAAAGCAAGAATAAAAATATCTTCCAGTTTAACAATAATAATGAGGATGATGATCATAAAAAAGTGGAAGAACTTGTTTTGCATAATAAAACTAGACAAATATCTGAGGAAATAAATGTCAGGAAAAATAAAGGCCCCAAAGCAGGTCAATGGGTCTAAAATAAAAGAGAGAAAACAAAAAACAAAAAATAAAAATGGTCAGGGCCAATTGGATCATCTAGCTTTTCAATCCTTTTGCAATTACGAAGAGCTATAGATGCATCACTCTCCCCTGATTTGAGCATTACAACACCAGGACAATCTAGCAGTTAAACATTCTTGTCTAGCTGAACTTCTTGCATTGATCTTGTTAGCCCAGGTGCAGCACCAACATTTACAACATGAGATCTCTTCAAGCTGTTAATTAGACTACTCTTGCCAACATTAGGCAGGCCAATTACACCAACTGTAATAGACCTTTTAATCTGAAGTAAACTAGGGTATGTTAAAAAATAGACTCCCTCTGTCCCGTTATTTTTATGCATATTTCCTTTTTTAGTTATCCCAAAATTATTGCACACTTTTCTTTTTTAGACTATAGTAACATATCAATTATCTATTATAACCCTATTTAATTTTATATTATTTGCAAGAAACCTCTTAAAACATCCATAAGTATTTAATAAAATTAAATGTGTTTAAGATGAATATAATTGAAAAATTAATAAAAGAAATTATATTGCTTAGTACGTGTGAAAAAGCAAGGTGGACAAAAATTATGAAGTGTTGGAGTAATATATTTATACGGAAGCCCGTCTTTACACATAATAATGCCAAAAAAGAGGAAAATCCGGTAGATAAGAGAAAACAATCAATAAGAAAAAGTTATAAACTTAGATTTCAACCTTCAAATTCCCTTGCAAATAGAAAGAAACAGAATAGCTCAAGAAAGGGAGTTTTTTTTTTTTTTTTTGGGGTTCGGGTGGGGGGGGGGGGGGTGGGGTGAAGCTCAAGGTACATCATGACTTCTTGAGTATTTTTCCAGCAATTTAATCAGAGTTTCAGCTCCAAGACAATCACTTTTTTGCAGCACATTGCTAGTCTTTGCTGTTTTTGAGGAAAATTTCCACCCAAGTTTGACCTCTGTTCTTGGGTATTACACTTGAAGGCAACTGCAGGTAACTCTTCTCTAAGATACTTGAGCCATTTTTCAACAGCTTCTCGAGGGATAAGATCTATAATAAAATCAGAAAGCACGCCTTACAGAAGTTAGAAATACGGATTGTGCTCAACAAAATATAAACCAGATACTCGCAGAACATCTCCTATTTATAAATCTGCGCCTGCCTTTGCACAGTTAGCTACAAAATTCTCAATTTATATCTGCCACGTTGTAAACTTGCACTTGATACATCTAAGTACAAGCCCCCCCCACCAGCGCACCCTTTAAAAAAACAAAATGAAATTGTTGAACGGATAAGATAAAGTGACAGAGAAAGAGAGATTACCTATTTTATTTAGAAGTAAAACTAGACGCTTATCATGACCTGATTTCATCACCATCTTTTCTATATCAATATGATAGGCCACTACGACCTACCAGCAGAGTCATTATCAAAAATAGAAAGTATTTGGATTAGTGCTGATATTATTTATTTTATTTATTTGTTTTATTTATTTTCCTAGTCAAATGGTTGGCAGAAAATCATGGAATAATATCTCTTAGTGCCGAGTTGTGGCCAAGAGAATAGGACTTAGTGGTTGTTTCTCCTTTCTATTTATTACTTGTATCTGCAGCACTGAGGAAATGAAAAAAAATTATCAGAAACTTCTTATTCTATTTCTGTTCTTTTCTTGGCTTTGACTGGGACCTAATATTGGTATCAGAGCCGTATTTATTTTTTCCTTTCTTTCCTTCTTTCAATGGCTACTAATAAGGAAAGGATCGAAAACCTTGAAGCGGGGCTTGGCCAACTCCAAGACAATCTGTCACGAATGGAGAAAGGGATTGGCGAAGACTTGCAATTTATTAAAGCAGCAATTTCAAAGTTATCAGAAAACTCCTTATCTAATAAGGAAGAATCCAGTGCCGCGAATGATCGAGTTAGTCAAATACGTGCTACTCCTGAAGTCTCTAAAGATGGAGGGAGACCGCTATTTTCGGCTAAGCTCGCAAAATTGGAATTCCCCAAGTACACAGGGGACGATCCGACTGAGTGGTTTACCAGAGTAGATCAGTTCTTCGAATACCAGGGAACTCCAGAGACCGAAAAAGTTTCTTTAGCCTCTTACCACCTCCGTGGTGAAGCAAACGAGTGGTGGCAGTGGCTCCGACGAACACATACAGAGGCAGGAAAGGTTGTTTCGTGGGAAGTCTTCTCCGAAGAATTGTGGGCGCGTTTTGGGCCTATAGACAGTGAGGATTTTGATGAATCACTTTCCAAAATCCGTCAAATAGGTGATCTGCGTGATTATCAGAGGGAGTTTGAACGCCTGGGAAATCGAGTGAAGGGATGGACTCAAAAGGCATTGGTTGGAACTTTCATGGGAGGTCTAAAAACTGAGATTGCAGAGGGGATTCGGATGTTTAAACCCAAGACTTTGAAAGACGCCATAAGTTTGGCTCGAATGAAGGATGAGCAATTGCTGCGTAATAGAAAAGCAATTCGCCCATCTCTCCAATCGAGTTCTTTTTCTCCAACCAAAATTAAACAGACAACTCCAGTTAAACGTCTGACCTGGGATGAGATGCAAAAACGAAGAGCTCAAGGGTTGTGTTTTAATTGTGATGACAAATTTACGCCAGGACACAGATGCACCAAACCTCAGTTACTACTTTTGGATGGCGGTTGTGAATTGGAGGACGAAGATGATACAGAAGTGGAGATTTCCTTACATGCCTTAACAGGGTGGTCTTCAGCAAATACTATAAGGGTTGTGATCCAAATTAATTCGGTCGAATTAATTGTTCTCATTGACAGTGGATCAACTCATAACTTCGTCAATGAGAGAATCGCCGGATTGCTCAAGCTGCCGACCATACCTACAACACCGTTCAATGTCAAAGTAGCTAATGGTAGCCCTTTGCGGTGTACTGGCAAGTTCAAGGATATTCCGTTCTCTCTCCAAGGTATACCATTCACTGCCACATTTTATTTTCTTCCTATAATGGGTCTCGATGTTGTTTTGGGAATACAGTGGTTACAACAGTTGGGTACAGTGGCCTGCAACTGGAAGTTATTGACGATGGACTTCTTCTGGGAAGGAAAACAACGCCACCTGCAGGGGATTCAAACACAGCAAATTGAATCGCTCTCCTTGAAAGCCATCTCCAAGGAATTGCGTCATAACTCTGCAGTCTTTGCTCTTTACCTTGAATCGCCCACTATCACTCTTCCTACGGATCTCCATCCTGATATGCTGCACTTATTAACTAAATTTTCAGATGTATATCAGAAACCCAGCCAGCTTCCCCCACAGCGGGATATTGACCATCACATTAATCTCCAAGAAGGTGCTGATCTAGTAAATGTTCGCCCTTACCGATATGCCCACTTTCAGAAGGATGAAATTGAGAAACAGTTCCATGACATGTTGACAAAGGGACTGATTCGACCCAGTACTAGTCCTTTCTCATCTCCTGTTTTATTAGTAAAAAAGAAAGATGGCTCTTGGAGGTTCTGCACAGATTATCGAGCTCTGAATCAAGTTACTGTCAGAGATCGATTCCCGATTCCGACTGTCGAAGATATGCTGGATGAGCTCCATGGTGCTATATATTTTACTAAACTTGATTTTATTGCAGGATTCCACCAAGTCAGGGTACACCCTCCTGATATTCATAAAACGACATTCCGCACTCACAATGGACATTACGAGTACTTGGTGATGCCCTTTGGGCTTTGCAATGCGCCCTCCACCTTACAGGCACTTATGAATACTGTATTTCGCCCCTACTTGCGGAAGTTTATGCTTGTCTTCTTCGATGATGTTCTCATATACAGTCCTACATGGGAGTCTCATCTTGAGCATGTTCAATTGGCCTTTGAATTATTGCGGCAACACAGATTTTTTATCAAGCTCAGCAAATGTGCCTTTGGACAACGGCAAATAGAGTATTTGGGGCATGTTGTTTCCGGCGCGGGTATACAGGTGGATCAATCCAAAATCAACGCAATTCTTGACTGGCCTTCTCCATCTTCTGTCACAGAATTGCGTGGGTTTCTGGGACTCACTGGATACTACAGAAAGTTTGTTCGAAATTATGGAATATTGGCTCAGCCCTTGACCACCTTGTTAAAGAAGGGTCATTTTTTCTGGTCTGCAGAGGCAGAGGCTGCTTTTATAGCCTTAAAAAATGCAATGACAACAACACCTATACTAGCTGTACCTAATTTTAATGAGCCTTTTATTATTACTACTGATGCTTCAAATACGGGTATTGGTGTGGTCCTATCTCAGAATGATCAACCCATCGCGTTCATGAGTCACGCCCTGGGCTCTTCCAAACAATCTTGGTCAACTTATGCTAAGGAGATGCTGGCCATTTTACAGGCAATCCGTACCTGGCGCCCCTACATCCTGGGCCGCAAATTCATTATTCAAACAGACCAAAGAAGTCTCAAATATTTGGTCGAACAACGGATTGTTACCCCAGAGCAGCAGAATTGGGTTTCAAAACTCCTGGGTTATGATTACGAGATTGTGTACAAACCAGGCAAAGAAAATCATGTTGCAGATGCGTTATCACGCGTCTCTGGCAGTCCTAGTCTCAATTCTCTGTTTTTGCCGCAATCTTCTCTGTGGGATCGTATTAAAGCTACTCTCTCTTCAGATCCGTATATGATTAAAATTGGCCAGCTTGCATCTGCTAATCCGGAAAAGCCTTACTCTTGGAAGAACGACTTGCTGTTTTATAAGAATCGGGTGGTAATTCCTCCTAACACTGATTTGCCTATTCAGCTTTTGCAGGAATTTCATGACTCACCCTGTGGTGGCCACTCTGGAGTCCTTCGCACTTTTAAAAGAATTGCCCAGCAATTCTATTGGCCCTCTATGCAACTTCAGATTAAGAAATATGTTGCTGCTTGTACTGTTTGCCAAAAAAATAAATCGGCAACTACTTCTCCTGCTGGTCTTCTCCAGCCGCTATCCATTCCTCACCAAGTTTGGGACGATATAGCAATGGATTTTATTGATGGCCTTCCAGTTTCAACGGGTAAAGATTCAATTCTTGTTGTCATTGATAGGTTGAGTAAGTATGCTCACTTTCTGCCTTTAGCACATCCTTATTCTGCTAAAGTGGTTGCTGCACTATTTGTTACTGGAGTTGTTAAATACCATGGCTTACCAAGGTCAATTGTTAGTGACCGTGATCCGATTTTCATGAGTCATTTTTGGCGGGAGTTCTTCAAGCTTTCTGGTACTAAACTTAATATGAGCTCTTCCTATCACCCTCAAACGGATGGCCAATCCGAAGTCACAAACAGGTGTCTGGAACAGTATCTTCGTTGCTTTGCAAGCCAACAACCGCGAAAGTGGTGTTCGTATTTACCATGGGCAGAATTTTGGTACAATACGTCCTTCCATAGCTCTATTGGAATGACACCCTTTTTAGCTCTTTATGGCAGGGATCCACCAACGATTCCTCGTTATGAACCTGGTTCTTCTTTGGTTAACGAAGTTGATCGTAACTTGGCTACCCGGGATGCAATTCTGCGTGATCTGAAAATCCATCTTTCTCGGTCTGTTCATCAAATGAAACATGTTGCAGACAAAAAACGCAGGGATGTGGAGTTCTTTCCTGGAGACTTTGTTTATCTTAAGTTACAGCCTTATAGGCAACAATCTGTTTTAAAATGTGCCTTTCAGAAGTTGGCTTGTCGTTTTTATGGACCGTATCTGGTCGAAGAAAAGATTGGAAAATTGGCTTATCGCTTACAGTTGCCTGCAGAATCCAGAGTTGAATCCAGAGTTCACCCAGTTTTTCATGTCTCACTACTAAAAAAATATGTAGGCGATGCTGCTCCAATTTCTTCAGATATTCCACAGCTTACTGATGATAGGTACTTTGTTTTTGAGCCTGCTGCAATTTTGGATACGAGATGGGTGCGACTTGGTAATCGCTTCACTGAAGAAAGCTTGGTCCAATGGACGCATTTGCCGAAAGAAGATGCCACTTGGGAAGTTACAGCTGATTTGTCCGCCCGTTTTCCACACTTGAACCTTGAGGACAAGGTTCATTCTGAAGGGGAAGGTACTGATAGGCCACTACGACGTACCAGTAGAGTCATTTTCAAAAATAGAAAGTATTTGGATTAGTGCTGATATTATTTATTTTATTTATTTATTTTATTTATTTTCCTAGTCAAATGGTTGGCAGAAAATCATACAATAATATCTCTTAGTGCCGAGTTGTGGCCAAGAGAATAGGACTTAGTGGTTGTTTCTCCTTTCTATTTATTACTTGTATCTGCAGCATTGAGGAAATGAAAAAAATTATAAGAAACTTTTTATTCTATTTCTGTTCTTTTCTTGGCTTTGACTGGGACCTAATACAATACAACGGATACAAGGGGATCTCGAGCGTCAAGGACTTCCAATATGACATCTGATACTTCAATGACTTTAACCAATTCCTTATAGAATGTCCGATCTGCATTATCTGCACGAAAAAGAAAACATGCAAGTATATATTAGGATGAAATGCATATACACACTCAAATACTTTTCACAGAGAACAAATCTACCAATAAATACCAGCAATACCTCGGGTTCTGGAAATTCCACCAAAATCATCATTGCTATTTTGCGCTTCAAAATTTTGATTTTTTGCTGAAGCTACATCAGCAAAATTAGAGATACCCTCATCCTCGAGCAATCCCAATTTCCTCTTTTTATCCTGGAAAAGTGCATGGAGATCCATTACCATTGCGAGACCAAAGATAAGGACAGCAAGAGCAAATATTTGCATCCATACAGCAGGAAGTTGACAAAAAAAGAAAAATCACCTAGAAAATGCAAAATGATCTATCTACCGTGAAAAATAACACTTTTGCATTTTTTGAATCCATCTACCTCCCTTGAAACTAAGGCTATTACTCAATTGTGATCATGCATGGATCGCATTTGGCAAAACTATAGGACTAAAAGAAAGGGAAAGGGATATTTAAATTATACGACTAAAAATGCTCCACTAGTAACACAATTCAATCTACCTGAGATATAGAATCTATAAGAATAAACCACCACTGCAACAAAATCAATTCTTAAATGCAGTAACAGCAATACCAAAAATTAAGCAAAGTGAGTCAATACCCTTTCATTGCGAGCAGAGTTTTTTTCCTCCAATTACTCAAGAACACGAGTCCAGCGGGCTTCAAGAGCCTTGAGCTCCTGTTCCTTGGAAGGCCAGTCATTAGCAATACCAGGATCCTTCTCGAGCTTACGATTTTTATTCAATCCAAGCTTCTTCGCCTCCTTGGCCTTCTTTTTGTGATGCTGCCTGACCTTCCTTAAAACCTTATACTTCTGCCTCAATGGAATTCTCTTACTCTTACTCTCTACCCATCATCATAATGGGGTGAGAAAACACAAAACAGATTACAAACGCACCAAACTAAATATACAATAGAGAAACCTGCAATTGGAGAAACGGGTGTTAAGAAAAGGAGATATTGAATTGAGAGAATGCTAGATAGATGGAGGGGAAGAACAGAGAAAGTAGTGAAGGAGAGGATTAGTTTGGATTAATTTCTAGGGTTTTTGGAGGGGACAGGTTTGAGTATAGTGGCGTGTGGCATATGGAGAGCCAAGGTGAGAATGCTGAAACTAGGGGTGTAATGGAGCCGAGCCGAGCTCGAGCTCGACTCGAGCTCTAATATTTGATTCGAGCTCGGCTCGAGAATTAAATATTATAATCGAGCTCGACTCGTGAAAGACTCGTTCGATTTAATAACGAGCCTAATTCGAGCTCGAGCTCGAAAAGCTCGATTAAGAAACTCGTTAATAAAACTCGAGCTCGAACTCGAAAAACTCGATTAAGAAACTCATTAAAAAAGCTCGAGACCGAGCTTAAAATTAAAAAGTTTAGTTTGAGCTCAAGTTCAGGCTCGAGCACGAATTAATAATTACACTTTAATCAGTTTTTAATCATCATTAATTTAAATAATATAAAAAAAAGAGAGTGTACATAAAAAAAATTACGTAACACAATTTATAACTAAAATAACACAAATAAATATAAATTCAACAACATAATAAAATTAGATTACACACAAAGTTTAATATCAAACGAATAAAGTTGATTCCAACTTCCAACAGTTGAAACAAGCTAATATAATTTAATTATTTTCATAATCATCTTCATGCTTGTTCAATTAGTTAACTTGAATTTCAACTTCAACATCCATATAACCTTAATTAATTATTATTAATATACTTTGATAATTATTATCATCTTTTATATTGTATGCTTAATTATATACAAAATTTTTTTTATAATTATACTTTAATTTTAAAATGTATATAATTTTTACAACTCAATTTATCATGTAGTACTATAATTTTAAAGAATACTTATTATAATAATTAATATTAATTATTTGTGATTATACATTAATTTTATGAAATCTTATTATAATAATTATATACAAAAGATTTTTATAATTTAATTTTAAAGAATATTAATTATAATAATTAATCTTAATTATTTATAATTTTCAATACTATAATTTTCAAATATTTATAATAGTTTAAATTTTATAACTTTATAGTTATTTTTATTTTTTTAATAATATATGAATTTGTTCATAAATTTATTTAACGAATTGGTTCACCAATTTATTTAAACAATATTACTCACGAGCCTTCTCAACGAGCCTGCTCGCGAGCCTTCTCAACGAGCCTGCTCGCGAGCCTTCTCAACGAGCCTGCTCGCGAGCCGAATACTATGGAGCTCAAGCTCAGCTCGTTTAAGTGATGAGCCTCAAAATTGAGCTCGAGCTTGGCTCGTTTAAAAAACAAGCCGAACTCGGTCGAGCTTTTATCGAGTCGAGTCTCGAGTAGCTCACGAATAGTTTGGCTCATTTACAGCCCTAGCTGAAACCCGACTGGGGCTGGGTCGAAAGCCTAGCAAAGGGGGAAAAAAATAAAAATGGGGTGAGAGAGGCTCGAACTCTCGACCTCAGGATAACTCAGAAGCTATGAGACCTACGCGCTAGCCAACTGCGCCACCACCCCATGAATAGAGAAACCTGCAATTGGAAAAACGGAAGTTAATAAAAGGAGATATTGAATTGAGAGAATGCTAGATAGATGGAGGGGAAGAACAGAGAAAGTAGTGAAGGAGAGGAGTAGTTTGGATTAATTTCTAGGGTTTTTGGAGGGGACAGGTTTGAGTACAGTGGCGTGTGGCATATGGAGAGCCAAGGTGAGAATGCTGAAACCCGACTGGGGCTGGGTCGAAGCCAAGCAAAGGGGGGAAAAAATAAAAATGGGGTGAGAGAGGCTCGAACTCTCGACCTCAGGATAACTCAGAAGCTATGAGACCTACGCGCTAGCCAACTGCGCCACCACCCCGTGACTAGAGAAACCTGCAATTGGAAAAACAGAAGATAAGAAAAGGAGATATTCAATTGAGAGAATGCTAGAGATGGAGGGGAAGTACAGATGAAGGAGAGGAGTAGTTTGGATTAATTTCTAGGGTTTTTGGAGGGGACAGGTTTGAGTACAGTGGCGTGTGGCATATGGAGAGCCAAGGTGAGAATGCTGAAACCCGACTGGGGCTGGGTCGAAGCCAAGCAAGGGGAGAAAAAAGTTGAAAATGGGGTGAGAGAGGCTCGAACTCTCGACCTCAGGATAACTCAGAAGCTATGAGACCTACGCGCTAGCCAACTGCGCCACCACCCCGTGATGGCTGAAATCATAATATAAAATATCAAATCGATTAAATTATATAAGATTTTAAGAATTGAAGCGTATGTTTAAGCAACTTCAAATCCTCGTTTTCTCCGACAGAAAAAGGGGAAAAAACTTCAAAACCTCGCTGATCGATATTTAAAAAGGAGCAGCCAGGTGAGTGGGCGAGCCAAGCCCCTCGCTCTTTGTTGAGGCTAACGTTTGTCTTCTTGTTATAACTATGGACCAGACTCTCTCTGGTTTGTACTACTGATAGTGATAAGCGATAACGACCAGCCACCGATTCAACATTCTTTTTCGGCTTCGTAAACCAGGTACGCACATTTCCAATCCGAATCTTCATCCTTCTCCATTTTCAACCACTTCATCAACCCTAACCCTAACTTCCTCCTTCTCACTTCCCTTCTTTCAATGTAGTTGTTATATTTGTGTCTCAGCTGAACGCTTCTGGATTTCCATTTTGCTGCAGAACATTTGATAGCCAAGCAATGTGTTGATTTGTGGACTAGAAAGTTTTAGCTATGGCAGAGTATGCACCTTCAACATCGTGTGTTAAGTTGCATATGTGGACTACTTGTGTCAGAGAGAAGAGCTATTTAATCCGAGATTCACATTTTAGGACGTCACAGAGGTCTCCTCTTTGCTTCATTTTGAACTCCCGTCTCTCTGACGTTATATGGTGGATTTTGATTTTTGGTTGAATTAGAAATAGGAGTAATTCAACTGGCCAAATGCCTAGTGATCGTTTGCAACATTTGGTTGTTTGGTATTACTAGCATTGTTAAATGACATGGGCTTTCGTTTTGGTGGAAATCTAAATTACCTAAAAAAGCGAAAATCTAATTCTACATCTGATTGGCCCTGTTGAGATCAACTTGTTTGTTTTCTTGGAATCCCAATGATCACACATCACCGAGGAGGTTAGCTCACTAACACGCGTCATATGCACTCTTGCTTCTCTTGGATGAACAATGTACTATTTTGTCAACAATAAAATTGGTGTTGCTGTAACCAGTTTGATAATAATGTTTTTTAAATATGAGTTTGCTTGCCACCGTATTATCACCATTGTCAGTATTATAGATGATATTCTACATGTATGTTTTGGCTGCAGAAAATATTCCTGTGGCAGTTGTAAAGTTGTCAAGCTCCCTTTTTGGAAAACTTCCAGCACTGGACTCTCAAATTTGAAACCAAGTCGTTGTAAAAGGGAAATTTCCTCGAGGTGTAGTTGCTTGGGAGCTCTGGTGGACCCTGATGGTGCAACTGCATCTGGTTTGGTTTCTATTAGCGACCAGTTGCTTCTGATGGCCAGCATAGCTCTTACATATATGGCCGGCGTAATTCCTACTGATAGGCCCAATTTGAATTCTTGGAGGAATATGGCAGATGACAATGTGGTCCATGAAACTGCAGCTTCTTCTGGTAGGTAAGGGTAAGAAGATGGAAAAAAAACAATCAGTTTCAGGGTTTTTCTTTCCACAGATGACAGGTTTTTTTGCTTTTGAAGATAATAATGCAAATCTCTTTATTTGTATGAGATTTTATTATTATTGTTTTTTCTCTTTTTCTCTACCTGATGAAGGTATTTTTCTCTATTCCCAGTGCTAAGAAGAATCAAGACCATGCTAACGTAAAATATGCTTGGGATTCAGTAAAGGAAAAACTCTTGGATGCTCTTCATTCTATAGAACACAAAAGCAATATAGGAAACAGAATCCGTGAAATTGAGCAGCAGCGAGCAAAACAACCCTTAAGTTTGTATGCTATATCCGAGGGTCCCAAGTTTCGACTACTTTGGGCTTCTTTTAAACAACTTGAGGATGAGGCAGGCACTGTCACTATTTTCTCTCTCCCTCTCCCTTTTTTTTTTCTTTGTGGGGGGGGGGGGGGCAGGGGCGGGGGCGGGGTTTAAACCACTCTACTCCTAATAGTAGTTTGGTAAGCCAATGGAATATAATTGCTTGTAGTCAGGCATCAGGAGCATGAAAGTATTACATAATATGTTAGGGCCAAACAATATCTCATGAATCTGGTCTATTTGCAATGGTCTCTCGAAACAGGGCATGTTAAATATTTGACTGGGACTGTTTGATACAACTCAAGTATGCATCTAATCTAACTACCATTCATTAGTTTTGGAAGCTAAGAGTTTAATAATTGTTCTTTGCAGGTGAATACCATTTTTGGCGATTGTGAGGATTTTAATTTGGATGATTGGCCGACTGTTTTTCCTGAAATTATTCTAAAATCTTGTAACTGTATTTGCATGGCTTGGCTAGTAGAGGAACTTCGTCTTGAAAACAAGAAACTGGATAAGGTATAGACTATAGAGTGGAAAAGCTTAACGTTCTTTTATATGAATTTTATTAAACAGTACTGGGTTTGATAAATACTGCTCTCTCTCTATCTCTTTTTCAGGAACTTCTCTCTTTAATTATTCAGAAGTTAAAAGGAGATGAAACTGTTTTACAGACTATAAGAAAGTCAGGCAAGGAAGGTCTTTATGGAGAATTATTGTACTTTCTTAGATTTGGTTCTCTCAGGTAAATTCAGTTAGTCTGATGTTTCTAAACCACTTTATGTTCTCATATTGGTTGCATTTAGAATTGTCATAGGAAGTAAATATATTGATATAGAAAGTAAATATGGATAAATCAGTTAGTTGCCTGATTTTAGGAATTGCTTAATTATAGACTTGATAAAGGGATTCCCTTTCCTTTCTAGATAGATTTTTTATGTATAAATATATTATGATCTCCATTGTAACAGACACAAGAAATATTATTTCTCTACATGGTCTCAGAGCCTTCAATTTTTTGAGATTTTTGTTTGGGTGCTGTTCACGGATACTGTTCATGGGCATTATTCATTAGTACTGTTTATGGGCACTATTCACACCTACGTTTGTGTTCGATTGGTGTGTTTTGTTCAATCCTAAGAGTTGTTTTGTGGTGATATTTTCTCGCCGGTGTTGTCTTCGGAGAGAAATTTTTGTGTTGATGTTTACTCGCCAGTATTGCCTTTGGAGAGGAAAGTGTAATTCTAAGGATTGTTTTGTATTTGGATACTTTGTGTGAGTGCCTTGGTATGAGTATTTTTAAATGTGCTCATGAGTTGCTTGTTGGTTGGAAGCTGTTATAAGGAAATTTTTGGCTTCTAAGTAGAAATAGATATAAGAAAGATTACTTCTAAGGTTTTTTTACAATTGAGTTTCCAGATTGCAATTAATATGGTCAACGATAACAAGTTGAACAACCCTTGGTATTGCTTGGTGATATATTGCTTCTTATCTTATTAACATTTTATGTACTTGTGTTTTAAGATGATTCCCTTTTTTTTAATTTTTTTTGGTCTCTCTTCTATTGATTTCTCTAGATTTAAAATGGATTTTGTATACAGGTGTATATAATAAATTGACTAATTGTGGTAGACAAACGAAATACAAAGGAGTAAAACAAATGTACAAAAACAGTTTTATTATGGCTGATTTCTAATTATTTCTAAGCAAGGTTTACTACATGCCTTAAAAGTGCATTACTATTTATAGGGTTTGGCTTTCTACTGTTTGGAAGTAAATAGAGAGAATACAAATGATTTTGATGGTGTTTGGAAGCCAATCACAATTCACATATTGTAAAAGAGGCACAACAGTGGAACACATTCAAATCAATTGATCAATGTAGTTGGTGATAGGGTTGCATCTGTTGGTTCGACTCTGAATTGGACTGAAATAGAAAATTGAACAACCAAATAACTTATTTTTGTCAACCAAACCAAACTGAAATAACAATGAGACCAAATCAAATCAAACTGAAATAACAATAGAATCGGTTTGGTCAATTGGTTCCAAAGCACTCCCACTCCATGAGTACAAGCTGAACCCTCTCTCCCAAATCCTCAGCCAAACCCTTTCCCCAAATTCTCATTTCATCAACACACACACAATAAACACAGAATACCGAACCTTTAAACTAAATTGATGTGGAAAATAAGCAAAAGATTAACACATATAATGAGATTAACATCCAAAGGGTTTCAGATTTCAATTGCCCAACATTCAAATACCTAATGTTCAATTACAAAAGAAAGGGTTTCAATTACCAAATATATAATATATAACAAATCAAGTTTGAAACTTGAACATGCAAGTAGTTCAAGAGAGGAAGGATAGCAGTTGGCTGGTCTATCTATGATGGAAGAGGGTAGCACGATCCTTTTGTGATGGAAGAGGACTTGGCAGAATGGTCATCATGGCAGAGGACTTGGAAAACAGGCGATTCACGTGCTGGCAATTAAGATCATCATAGAGTAGCATGATTGTCGTTTGCTAAATTCACATCACTTGTGATGGCAATCGATCAACCACGCTGGAGAGGAGCTGATTATTACAGTCAGTAGGGAGAGCTAGAGAGGAATTGAAGAAGAAGACGAAAAAGGAGGAAAAGAAAAAAGGTGAATAGATAAGAAGTAAGAGAAGAGAGGTAGAATGGATGAAGAAGAAGAAAGGGAAGAAGAGCTGTTACCAATCGATCAGCTAGATACATGGGTTAAGGTTACACTTGTAACATTGGTTCGGTTTAGTGACTCGCGGTTGTCGAAACCGGTCAAAAATAACCTTTCTGGTTATCAACAATTTACAACTGTAGATAGTGGTGAAAGGATCGAATCCACAGAGAATTGAATACTTACCTATTTTCCTTATTAAGACTAAGAGAACGAATTGAAACAAAAATAAACTGAAAGAGAAGTAAACAGAAACGAGATAAACTGAAAGTAGAATAACTGAAAGTAAAAAGGGGGGAGGTTTTGAGATTGATTGTAGTAAACTAATATTGAGAACAATTAAAGTAAAGCAATAATGAAATAAAAGAGTAAACAATTATGAGAAAGGTCTAGTCGAAGAATTGGATCCACTTCAGTTGTTGGGATTGATCATTGAAACTTAGTTTCTTTTGATTGATTCAATAGATTAGTTATGGAGATGGAAGAAGCTTCTCACCACCATTATCTCTCCTTAGGAATAAACCAATTAGGGAACGTCCTCTAATTAATTAATAATCAACAAGTTGCCAAGGAACGTCCTTGGGCCTCAGACAACAAACAACTGTCAATTGCATTAAGAGATAGAGAGATCTAATCCTAGCTATCCAAACGTATGGTGATATTGCTAGATCATGCAATCTCCTTGGCTTTTGCACCAAGTGTTCTTATGTTTGAACAATCCAAGCAATTACGGACTTAAAATTATCCAAACAACAATATATTATCTTGCAATCAAGAATCAAGTGGCCACATTGATTATAATAACAAAGCAATAATGGAATCAAGCATGAGATTGCATAAATATTGAAATAACCAAAAATAACAATTTATGTTCAGATCTCACAATCTATTAAACAATCAAAGTTTCAACCAAACTTCAACTAGAATAAAAGGTTTCAGCCACTCATGGCTGAACCAAAACAAGAAAACAAAAAAAAGAGGATGAAGAACCGATTGGAGCTTGGAGAATCCTTCCTTGCGCGCTGGCCGAACTTGAAGAATGGGAAGTTGTGTGTCCTTGTGGCCGGCCACTTAAGGGGCCCTTATATAGGAATTTAGGTGCTTGCCCTAGGTCTTCAAGTTGCTATCCACGTGAATCTTGAGCGGCTGCCCATGCGCATGTGTCTCCATGCCACCCATGCACATGTGAAGAGTGAGGCGTGTGGCTTGGTCCTTATGTGCAAAGTGTGGGGCTGCCCTTCTCTTACTTGCTGCCCAAGTGTCTCTTGGCTGCCCATATGCTTTCAAAAGGCTGCCCAAGAATTAAGTTGCTGCCCTTCACACATTCCTTGCCGCCCATGCACAAATAAGGAAGTGGAGCCTCTCTTTGCAATTTGAATTTTGAATGTGCAAAGCATGAGGTGGCAAGCATGTGATCTTTGGATTTAGCTTCCTATATAACTGGATTTTGAAATTCAAAATTTGAATGTGAATCTTGGAGATTTGAATTTCAAAATACTTTCCTTATTTGGCTCTTCATTTATGGCAACTTGAGATTTGGCTTCTTGAATAAGGAAAATGCTACTTGGAGATTTGAAATTTGAATTTCAAATTGCTTTAGCTGAATGTTCTTTTCTTATTTGCCACTTTCCTTATTTAGAACTTTCCTTATTTAGCTTCACTTGATTTCAACTTGGCAGGCTTGCTCTCCTTTGCTCCATTTAAGGCAGTTTTAGGGCTATTTTCTCCAAATTGCACTTTTACACCATTTTCTGCAAAATAATATCAAAAGCACTAAATTAAGCAGAAAACATGCAAATTATCATCAATAATATCAAGATAAAAAGGACTAAATTATGCTCTATCATTTAGTTATTTTGGTTTTTTTACTTTAACAAATAATAACTGAACCAAACCAGTTTACTGAAAAATCAAATTAATCGGTTTGGTTGTTTGTAGTTTAAACCAATGAGTGCTCACCCCTAGTTGGTGAGCTTTGGAAGCTGGTCATTTAAAAGTGAGGTTAACTTTCAAACTGATTCTGCTTTGTGCTTTCTTTGTATTGCAAAGATTTGCTAGGCAGATACAGCAATGCAGGTAGTTGGTAAAGTGGATAATGTACTTATTTTGTTGTAATGAGGGTTGCTTAGTGAACATTGATCATCTAGTCATCAATTTTATCAAGATTCCAGACAGCGCTTGTGATCAGAAATTAGATGCTTGATTTCTGTTCTCCAGCCTAGTATGCTGTGGACATGTTATTGTTAGTGACACTTGTCAAAGCTTGAATGTAAATACTGCTGATGTGGTAGACACGCAGCAGTTTAAAAGAAGCATTCCTCCTCTGATAAAAGAAAAAAAAAGCTAAGGCCTCTTTCTCTTATTTTTAAATTTCCATCATCTTCTTGTCAGTCAATTGAAAACTTTGAAAGCCAATTTGAATTGTTTCCTTGAGTTCCATCAGTCATAAGAAGTCCATCAATTTCCACACTATACATGCCTTTTCTTTTGAGTAACCTATCTTAAACTCTCTATTTCTCTTTCATCAGTCCCTTAGAGGGGTCTCTCGTAGCAGTTGCAAGTTGCAACTCTACTTCTAAAATTAAGGAAGTTTGTTTTGTTTGTTTGTTTATTGATTTATTTACTTTGCTTCTCAAAGCAAAGACAACAGTTGATCATAGATGACTATGCCTCCTTTTCTGTTGCTTGTGTTTTTTATTATTATTTCTTTCTGAAATCTGAATTCATAGTTTGTTTTAAATTATATGGCTAGGAAAAGTTAAGAAAATTCAAAGAGAATGAATTTGAGGTGGCAACTAATTTGTATCTGAAGAATGAAAACTGTTAATAATTATACTTGAGATAGATTACTCTAAATGTGTTTGTTTATGCTTCTAACTTTCTAAGCCAAAGCCATGCTAATGATAACATTTAGTGGTAAAACGGAGATCAGTGTTTTGATCAGAGAGAGATAAGGGGCAGCAATGGAATTTCACATCACACACTGGCATGCAATGCTTATCTATGTATTTTTTGACCAAATAAGCAGCCATTGTCTGTTTGGCAGAGCATGTCCACATGCATGTGCAGACGTGTATGAGTTGGACTTAGTTGGCCTAATAACAAAGTCCAGGCCAGGGTTTAGTAGGTTCAACATAAAAGAGGAGCTTGGTAGGCTTTTTTGGATGTCTAATGGCACATCTATATCTTGTTTCTAATTTTACTTTATATTACATTCTGGACCAACCTAATCTTTCTGTCAATGCATATTCACTTTATTACTGTCTTTGTTTTAGCAGGAAGAATTGCTGTTACAACCAGGTTTTGTTTACTTTGCATGGAGATTCTATATTGGAAGATTTGGTAATAACTTTAGCAGATGGCATTGCCAGTATGTATTTGGAGCTTATTTCTGTTGATGGTAATTTGACAAATGAAATGAACAACCTGGGAATGATCATGTGTAGTTTGTCAACCCGAGCACTCCAGAGATTGCGAAATGAGGTATAGTAGTCTTTGTCCATGATTTGCTCAACTGTCCTCATGCATAATTGGTTCTTTAAGTGGAATGATTGTTAGGGTTCATTTTGTCCTTGAATTTATGAGATCGTTTCTTGTTTCTTTAATTTAATTGCTTCTTGCTGTTGTGGTTTGGCCTTAATTACGTATGACAGTCATTATATTTGACTTTTACCTTTTATTTTCCCATTGCAGCTGGTTGGAGCTTTTCTTAGATGGATTTATATTATAACCTGCAAAATCTATATGTCTATGCGTATGGAAAGTTGCAGGTTAAGTATTTAAATAAGATGAAAACCTTTGTTTTCACTCAAAAATTTTTATTCCTGTTTCACTATTAGATTTCAACTGCGCCGAATTGTGTGAATACAAGAGAAAAATGCCGATAAATTTGATAATTTACATAAAATGCTAACAATATACTATTAAAAATATTAGAGTTTGCTTCTCACACGATAATGCTTACTTTTTTAGTAGAATTACCCAAGACTGGTTTGGGTGATTGAAAGAGGAAATTCAACAAGGAATTCCTCCTTTATCCTCCAAGGAAAGATCTTACATTGCTTATACATTTTCCCTATTCTTTTCCTTGTCCTATTCTCCTTTTGGGGTTTAGCAAAAAAAAAGGAAAATACTGGTCCTAGAAGTTCGAAGTTGAATTTTTTGATGTGCAGTTTATATATGGTATTCCAGGTTGTGTGTAATTTTAGCACTAATGTAGTTGAGAGTTGAGACATTGTAAATTTCGATAACAGGTGGCTTTAAATCAATGGTTGTATCAAAATGTGGAGGCAGTTGTTTCAATGTATGAGGATCGATTTGATCTATGCACTCTACAGTCGATGATAATTGAGGAAACAAGCCAGAATCAGACTGGAAATCCTAGTTGGTGGAAGAATCTTACTCGGAGAAAATCTGGAATGATGCCATCTTCATTCTGTTATGTTGTCATAAGCCAGTTTCCGATTTCTGTAAAACGGACCAAGGAATTAAAGGCTTTGACAGGGTGGTATGTCTTTAATCTTTGACCTGCCTTTTTTTTTCCCTTGCATATGACATAAAAATGTTTGCCAGTTTGTTGTGGAACTGAGTAGATAATGGTGAAATATCTCTTTTATTTTATATTAAATTATGTCTCCAGAAAATATTCTGGCTTGAACTTTAAATTGTAAAAACCATGCTGTATTTTGTTCAATATGTTGTTTCCTATGGGATCAAAACCGGATGGTGGCTGAAGTGGAGTGTTTCAGTCAACTATACTTTTGGCTATATTTGTGGAAACTTTTTTGGGGAATTTTGGATAGTAGGACTTAATACTTTTACCAAAGTGGATGGATGGAAGTGGAACTGATAAAATACTTCTCGTTACATCTGAAAAATGGTGCAAAGGTTAGTATCTTGAGGTGATCTGTAATTATTTAGCTGATCCTGTAAGTTTGATCACGCTACAGCTGGACAATGATAGTAGTAGTAGTTATAGGTAACGAGTTGCTAATAGGACATGGCTTGCCACAGTTAGGTAATACTTTTGGATCTGGACTAATGCTGTCAACAAGTAGTGGTTTAGACCACTTGGATTTAGAAATTGGTTTGACATGTTTTAAAATTGCTAAAATTATATACATCTTATGATCTCCTTGAGAAGAGGCATTCTAACTTATTTTCTTTTATCCTTTACAAGTATGCTTAAATTCACCAGCCCCTTGTACCTACGCACTCTTCTCTTAGATCTGGGTGAAGTTTGCTGAGTGTTTTTGTTAGCAATTTAATCTTATTGCGAGAATTGTTTCTGTAGAGCTGAGGTTTTTTCCCATACCATCCATAATACATTTTGCTGCATTCGTCAACTATTATAGGATTTCTAGTGATTATAAACTGAAAATTTTCTGCTGTCTTTTCTAAATTTTCTTTAATTGATTTGCAGGAGATACTACTTTAGTCTATACCTTGAGTTATCAGATATTTCCATGCCACTGATTAGAGCTGTCATTGACAAAGTTGGCAGTGCAGTATCATTCTTTCTACGTACCTTGATTGGCAGATCATTAGGACTCATCTACACTGGAATTAGGCAGTCCCTGCGATGGAAGTGAGATGTCATGGGTATATTTTTTGTTTCCTTTTTTATTTTGCTTGCTTTGCCCTTTTCTTTTTTGCTTGATTTAGCAGTAGCTACAAGAAGAATATGACTTTAAATTAAAGCAGTAAGAAACCTTCAATTTTGCCAGAGTTGCTTGAGGCTTCGGCTTATTTGTTATAAACCTCAGTAGCATCATCAGTTTGTTGCTAAAACCTTGAGTCTGGTCTCAACTTAACTAATGGAAAACAAACCATATTGAGTTTTCAAGTACGCATTGAAACACAGAAATCAACATATGCCTCTTGCAAAGGCACTATACATCTACCAGTAGATGCTTGGATCCATTTTCACCCAAACTTTTTTCTTTCTTCTATCTCTTGGTTACTCTTTGAATTGAATTTATTTGGAATGTGGCCTAAGGTGAGATTAAGACTAGGCTTTAGTGCTGAACCACTCATATCCTTTCGTGGGCTTAGAATTGCTTGATGGGGGAGAAAGGCATCTGATTATTCTTACTGCTTTGTTGGGAATGTTTACATGCATATAGGGCCTTGGGTTCTCATTTCTGGAGGGAACAAGGACGTGTTAGATAGCTAGTGAAATATAGGCAGTTTAGGGCGCTGTGTGTGTGTGTGTGTGTGTGTGTGAGAGAGAGAGAGAGAGAGAGAAGGGGGTGGGGAGTGGGACTCGATTATCTCCTGATAAGGTTAAGAGGTGACTTGTCTTTTGTCTACCTTTGTGACTGATTTTGTATTTCAGATTGTACAAAACTGCCCCCAACATCCAGATGGTCACATGAAAGGCTGTACCTTATACCAACCAGCCTGAAATTCAATTTTCTAACTTTCCTTCAAGCATTTCACAACATGCTTTGATATTATAATGTAGTGGGGTATTGATCAAAGATTAATTACTCTCTGTACATGTCTCTCTGTGTCTCAATAGCATTGTGTGGTGGATATTTTTTTTGCATGTTTGATCCTTTTTAAGTGCTCATGAAGATGATGGTGGGAACACATAAACATGAGATAGCGACTGGCATCAGATGGAAAATACTTTTTAAAAGATCTTGCAAAAGTAAAAGTGCATTTCTCAAGATAATCCTTGCGTCCTACCATCTTTACACGATTATCTCTTTTTGCAGAGGAACTTCTTATTATGCATTGGTCAATTCATGGTGTCCACGTCTTTTTGTAAAGATGGTTTCCCACTTTGATACTGCCACTTTTTTACTGTCCTGGTTACGAGGAATGATGTTATTTGGAGTTCTTGGGGTCATCAAGCAAGTTCTATTAGCTCCGGTGAATACCTTGCTTGGAGTTTTCCTACAACTGTTTTCTTATTGCAAAGTTTAATGTTTTTATGCGCAGTTTTAATTTTGAACCCTTAGCCTTTGCCAGGGATTGTTCTTAGCGTCACTTATAAAAGTGGTTCCTTGAGTAGACAAGAAAATGTGACCCAGGTGGAGAAAAGTCATGGGGGACTATTAGTGTACTGTCCTTCAATTGCAATAAGGGATTAAATTTACTTGTTGAAAAGAGGAAAAAAGAATTCATGTTTGAAGGGCTATAGTGATGAAGCATGGCTATCCAGACCCAAGAAAAGAAAAGAAAAGCTTAAATTCCGTTTTTAATAATGATGCACATTTCTTCACTATCCAATTGAGCAAGCATTACCTTTTGCATTTTATGATTAGGGAATCATAAAGGATGTGAAATATTATTATTGTGTGTGGGTGGACCACTCTGTTCTTTGTCCCGTTAACATTCTTTTATTCATTTCATTGTTTTGGCTGGGGAAAGGACCCTGAATGGGGACTGGTCAGGTAGATATCATGCGACAATATTGATTTTATAATTAATAGTGAATTTTCTAGTGTTTGTGATTTCATTACCCTTTTTGATTTCAAAAAGATTTCACAAAAATTTATTTTATTTCTTTTTTTATCGAATTTTTTGTTTAGAATGTAAGAATTTATTTTTATTTTAACTCAAAATTTTTATTTTTTTTAAAATGGTAAAAAATAATGAAATCATGAATGATTTTATAAGAATTTATTTAATTTTTTTTTTTTTGAAAAATGATTCGTGAAGGGTAAAGAAAACATAGGGGAAAAACTTAAGAAATAGAGTAGGAAATCTATACTTTATTCTATTTTTGATATATATGCCAATATCATTTTCCCTTTACTAGTATTCCACACTTGTATCTATTTGCTGCTACTTCAATTTCTTTTAGTTTGCTAGAGGGATGCTTGGTGTTTTTGGCCATGAATAGTTGTAAATTTGGATAATATCTTTTTCCTATCTGGCAAGGTGATTTGTGCATATAAATCCATTTTTAACCAGATCTTTTGTCATTCAGGAGAAAAGGAGAATTTTGAGTTGGATTGGCATTTAGTTAAAGTCAGTCTAATCTGTGCCATGTACCCAAAAGAATAATAGAAGATATAATAAAGTTAAAAGATCTTCATGAGGAAAATTTGAAGTTGGAATCTAGTTAGTGGAAGAATTATGTAAGGTAGATGGAATGGGCCTTCTCTTCTATCATGTCATAGAATTCTTGCATTTTGCTTTGCCTTCATTGCTTAATAAGAAATGAAAATGTAAGATGTGCTTGTGTCGCGTGTTGGTGTGTGTGATGATAGCAGGAAATATCTTTTAATTGCATAATATTACTAATAGTAATGAAGCATATATACATGGAGCTATGTATCATTCCATAACCCAACCACCTTTATTTGGCATTAAAAAGCTAAATATTTATATGTTTTAACAATTTAATCTAATTATTAAATCTTGACATAACTTTCAAAATGGGTTGCAATTTTATCTAATTTAATTGAATTCGACAAAGTTTGGTAAAAATGTGTATTGTTACATACACTTTTTCCAAATTGAATTTCAAAATTAAATAAAATTGCAACTAATTTTGAAAATATTAACGATTTGTGGCAAAATTTAAAAGTATTGAGTTACATCACTAAAACAAGCAAATATTTACTTTTTAATAACTAATAGGCCTTTACTTTATCATATCCATCTTCCCATGTTTTTTTTTTTTGTAATTATTATTATGGAGAATTTGTATTATTTTTTATATTTGGCTGATTCATTCTGAACTTCAACCAAGAGTTAAATTAAATTAAATTCAGAAACATTTTATTTGTTAAAATACAGAGATAAGATGGATATTTGGGATCCTCTATTTAGTAAAAAGTCCAAAACTAAACTGGAGGTTCTAGTGTGAATGCAGTGCATGAATATTCTGAAATTAAAGCTATCTAGATAAATAGTGGAAATAAAGAAGCTTACAATAAACAAGGACCCCCCTATTCTCTCTTTTTCATTTTGCATTTTAGTAATCTCCACTTTGGAGATTTCATTATTAAACTAAAAGAGGAATAGAATTAAGCAAAAGGCATACAGGAGATTGCAATATGATTGTTTGACTCTATTAATTTAATCATTTTAATTAGAGGTAAACAGGAGGAGCCACTACCTCCCAATATTCACTCTGATTAGTTTTCTACTTAATTAATTATTCATTTCATTCCATAATTTTTATTAAAAATAAATTATTTGTATGAAGAGATTACAGATAATCATCCATGATTTTTATTTCTTCTAAAATGAAAAATTTTTAGAAATTAAAAATAATTAATTAATTTTTTTTTTAATTCGAAACGAATTTTTATAAATTTATTGATTTTAAAAAGGAGGTAAAGACGGCTAGCAGTCTTTAACATCGCAACGCCGTCCAGCCTCCACAACTAAATCGCAACGTCAGGCTCTATTTTCAGATTGCGTCAACAGTCCTCTCCGAGCAGATCCGTCTCGCGCCGTTCTTCTCGCACCTCTGATTGACGCCGTTTTCCTTCCCTGACCGGCGATAGTGACACTTGCTTATTTCATTCCTTCTCCATTCAAGTTATTTTTGCTAACGTGAAAGAACTCTCCAAGATTCTGCAAGATTTTTCAAGAAAGAAAATTGAAAAACTTCTCTCCATGCTCTGAAGAACTAGAAATTGAGAACGATCCAGGCGACAAAGAAGGTAAAACACAGGGATAATAGCACATCCTTTGTACAAGCGGATATTTCCTTCAAAGACAATGTAATCGGAGCCACAATCATGGATTTTGAGCATACTGAAATCCCGGCGGAGGAAATTGATTTTGATGATTCTGAGGTTACAATCACCATGTCTGGTTCGGTTCCTGTCATCTCTTTTTCAGATGCTCTGGAAAACGAGTTAGCAAGAAAGTGAAAAATGCCTTCGTTGTTCGCCTTTTGAGACGCAAAATAGGGTTTAAAACTCCAGAAACACGCCTTCTAATCCTATGGAAAGAGGAAAGGTTTAGTCTTCTTAATTTAGGTAATGACTTTTTTCTTGTTAACTTTTATAGCGATGCAGGTTATTACAAGGACATTCTTGAAGGCCCCTGGATTGTTCTTGGCGTGAAAATCTTCCTTTAACTTAAAATCCACATGCATGAACATGGCGGTGGCGTGGGTTAGGCTCCCGGGTCTCCCTTACACTTGTATCATAAAAAAATGCTAAGAAGGGTTGCATCCACGCAGGGAAAGTGGTCAAGGTTGATGCACAGAAAATTTGTAAGAGTTGTCTCGATCAACCTCAATAAGCCATTAATATCGAAATTGGATATAAAAGAGCAAGTTCAACTTATTGAATATGAAAGGATTCTGCAAATATGTTATGAATGTGGAAGAGTTGGTCATATATTTGTATGATTGAGTGTAAATAGCTTGAACTCTGCTATTTATGTTAAAGATTTTTTTGGGATTATTGTTGTGCTTCAATCCAAAAGTTTAGATGAAAAAGTGAAATTGATTATTTAAATTATTTGAATGCATGAGGATAAGTATGGTTTAAGTGTGAGGGTTAGTAATCAAACATAAATTAGGCACATTTTTCTTATTATTATTGATACTAAATTATACATTTTCTAGCTAATTTTATGTTTTTTTATAAGAGTGACTGCATCAGCATGATAATGGGAACCAGATATATAGAATTTTTTGGACTTTTGTCTTCGGCCTGAATTGTTGAAAATTTTGGCAACACAGGAATGCCTTTATCTTTGAGTACTGATTTTCTAATTTAGAGACTTTTATTCATTTTTTGCTTAATAAAACTCACTTGAATTTTGTTATACTCAAAAAGTTACAAGTGTCGAGTCAAAACAGAGTGAAATCATCACGAGATGAAAATTGGTCTAAACCAACTGATGGAATTGTTAAAATCAACATTGATACTGCTATATATTTTCCAAAGGAACAACATTGCTTATGGAGGAAGCATTTTTCAAGATTCTATGGGCAAGTGGTTGTACAGCTTTACCACTGGGCTTGGTAAAGCGTCTATAGTAAGTGTTGAGCTAGAAGCTATCCTGCATGAAGTTAGAGTTGCAAAACAATATGAATTTAGGAAAGTGATAGTTAAAAGAAACAACTTAGAAGTTATTAACATGCTAAATGCAGTATAGGAGGTGCACAATAACTATAACAGTATTATTTGTGCTATATGGAATTCGCTTTAGCTCGGTGATAGTTTTTTATTTATTCATGATACTCCAAGGATTTAACTAGTGTAAACCAGTGTGCCGATGAACTAACCAAGATAGTCGCTGCTGCCTCAGGACATCTATTTTAACTGTTAAAGAAATCACCTGGTGAACTGTTTCATTTAATTGATAAAAACTATCCAAACCTTACTAATGGTTCTTAATTCTAAATAACTGTTTTTATAAAAAAATAAAAATATGTTTATTTTTCATTTCATCCATTTTATATCATAAGTTACTTTTTTTTTTCTTAAATAGTGATTCATTTTTATTAACTTTCTAATATTTTTATTTAATACTTCTTCCATCCAGGATTCTTTTCATATAGATTAATAAAATATAGTTAAATGTTTTTAATAATATCCATTAATCGTATTATTTTATTATTAAACATATTAAATTTAACCAAAATATAATTTTATTAAATTCAAAAGTAATTTGATGAAGTCCATTTTTATGGGGTGAAGGAATATATGCAAAAAGTGTTTGTGATGACCGCTGGATTTCTTCACCCCAGAACAGGGGCTTGACCACAGCCAAAGGCCCATGACACAGAGGCCCACGTACTTGATACCCCCAACAAGCCTGGCTCATTCCAGCTTTCGGGTCGGGCTCGACCAAGCTTCCTCACTCAGTCCAGCCTGATCCCTGACCAGCAGACCCCTCTCAGGCCCAGCGTCCAGCCCAACTCTCGGCCCAGCCCGGGATCCAGAACAGTACTCACCAGACAGCCTGGCAGATCCGCTCGAACGTACGCATGAGGAGAATTAGAGACCGTTACGCATGTAACAGGCAGGTAACAGGCAGCTGATACCCTAGTACACCCGAATCTGTATGGCAGAGACGCGTGGCCCAATCCTGGAGAGACCTTTACACGTCACCAGCAAGCAAGACAATGTATAAAAGAGGAGTCCCAAAGTTTTAAGCCTTATTCTGTAACACAAAACCCTTGAAAAACCCTATTCTATTGGATCTCAGATCATCAGTTTGATTGGTTGTTTTGTGGATTTTCTAATTCAATATCTTATTAGTGCATGAAAGCTAGCTAGCTAATATAGAATCTCAATTACCCATTTTTAACTCAATTTTACTATTGGTAGTCTGATTATGAGTAATCATGATTTCAAAAAGTTTAAGTTAGAATTTCAAGTGGTTGAATTCATTTATAATTTTCCAAAGAAATTTTCATTTCAAGTGTGTGGCAGCGTGCAGCACGTGCATGCGCTATTTTGTGAATTAATTATAGTGTATAACCGTACTTCTATTAAACCATTCTACATAAACTTATATTGTCCCGTCACATAATACTTTTTTCACACATGTTAAAAATATAATTTATTATAATAATTTTTTTAATTATTTTTATTTTAAATATATTAAATATTAAAAAATTTTAAAAATTAAATTAAATTATAATAATTAATTTATAAATTATTTATTCTAATAAATAAAAGTCTGTTACTATTAATTCTCAAAATATTCCTTCATTTATTTAGTTTTATTTCTGAGTCTGTTCAAAATATATTTGATGTCCGGCGAATTTTACGCGTTTCAGGAGGAGGCCGGATTTATAAAAGCAGGCATTAGCTCAAAACTCATGAAACTTTCATGATAGATGGGTTCAATATTTTCAACTCTGATCCAGATTCGTGGAGCGGACCGGATGGCTCATAAGCCCAGGTCCATCAAGAAGAAGTCCAGTCAGGTGACGTGATATGAGGAGGGACAGCAGGCTCGGTCCCCTCGCAACCCTATCCGCAAGAGCGCGGAAATGAGTTAAATGGCCGTCTGGCATGAAAAAAGCATCTGATACTCCCATACTTACGGACCTACATGATAGACAAATGATAAGTGACACTATAAGAAGAGGCCGTTAGTATCACTAGCAGATAAAAGGAGAGGAGCACCTTCCTCTCTAAAGAGAGGAAAAAAAAAATTTACATAACTATTATAAATTCTATTCTCTAAATTTCAGAACACCATTATTAATAGCTTGTTGGTTACTATATAAACACGTGGGTTCATGTAGGTAAGAATTTTGTGCAACTAATAGCCTATAGCTTGATTTCCATCAATAATTGAAGTATAATCCAGAAATTGAGATTATTTGAGGGGCATGCATGTTAAAGATGAAGAAATTATGGGTCCCAAAATCTGAAACAGAAATGCAAAGGGGGGAAAAAGGAGAAGGTAGAGGAGACAGTCAGATAGAGGGAGTGTCTGACAGACAGAGGTTGATGTCATCCATTACCTACAACCTTATGATTTTTGGTGATGTTGTTGGATACAGCTACACTATATCTAACTCCTATTTCCACTTTTCAGTTCTGCCTTTTGCTAAGCTCGTTATGGGTAAAATTCTATTCTCAAAAACCGCGTTTACAATTTTTTATATTTATATTTTAATTTTAATTTTTTAAATAATAAAATTAATATTTTTATGTTTATCTTAATTTTAATAAAAAAATTATAATCCAGTGTTATAAATTATTTTTAAAAAAATTTATTTAATTAAAAAATTTAAAATTTTATGTTAATTCATATTTATATTTTAAATTTTAAATTTTAAATAATAAAATTATTTATTTTAATTTATCACAATTAAAATCAAAAAATTAAATTAAATCTAGAAAAATTAATAAAAAAAATTATAATACAGTCTTTAAAATTTTATATTAAAAATACATTAATTTTATATTCATTCTATATAATATTAAATAAATATTTAAATAGCATGAATATTTAAAATTATAGAAATTAAATAATACATATAATTAAAACTATAAAAAATTAAATATTATAAATATTTTAAAGTGATTAATATTTTTTTAATATAATAATTAAAGAGTTAAATATTATAAAATATTGAAATATTTTAATTAAATAATTTTAAAATAAAAAAAAATTAATAAATTTTTAAAAATTTAAAGGTTTTACAGTAATTTACCCATGTATATTCATTCTATTTTGGTAATTAGTAATCATGCAAGTGGAAACAGAATGTGAATAAAACTATCCCTTTCCCTTTCTAAACTATATGAATTTATTTATTTATTATGATTGTGGAGCCTGCCGTTATATCAACTTTTCTCATTGTAACATATATATTTCAAATTATTTAAATTTATTTATAATATACCGTTAACTGATACCGTTAAATATAATGAAAATTATTTTGATCAACACTTTAAATTAATATTTTAATAAAATTTAATATAAAATTTTTAAAAATAAAAACTTAATTTTATTATTTTTAACTATTATATTGTAATTTTTTTAATAAATATATTTTAAAATTAATTTTTTAATTTAATTTAATTTTTCAATTTAATTCGATTTACTTATAATTTCGAATGATATATTTATAAGCCAATAAATTTTTTTAATATTTTTTATATTATTATAGTTTATAAATGTTATGATGATAATATTTTTAGAAAATCAAGAATTATAATTTTATATAATAAAAAAATTAATTACACTTATAATATTCACTATAACTGTATTTAACCATTTCAGTAATTTAATAATTATGATAAATATAATTAATTTTTTAAATAAAAAGAATCATAATTCTTTATTTTTAATTGATAGTATTATCATACTACCTATTACTTATAATAATGCAAAAAAAAAATCAAAAAATAAGTTAATGGTTATAAGTAAATCAAATCAAATTAAATTGAAAAATTAACTTTAAAATATATTTATTAAAAAAATTAAAATATAAGTATTGAAACTGATAATATTTATATTTTTTTATAATTATTGCTTTTATATTATATTAAAATATTAATTTAAAATATTGATTAGAATAATAATATGTCATTTTTATTAAATTTAATAGTTTAAATTAATAATAAAATATAAAATAAATTTATATGTTTAATATAAAATATATTGTTGACTTATTTGCTAATCCTAATTGATTCTAGGGATTTGATTTGATTTGATTAGGATCCTTAATTATCTCTGTAATTATTATTTGATTATTTGCTTCCTGTTTAGATATGATTCTTTGTGTATAAATAGCCATGTAGACATATTGTACAAATCAAGAGTGAAATACAAGAATACTCAATATTCTTCCAAAAATCTTCATGGTATCAGAGCCTTTTTCCTGATTTTTTGGGTTCAAATTCAATTTTTCCTCTTCAGGGTTTCAAAACCCTAAATTTACTTTTTTGGTACTAACCCATTTAGGAGCCCTTCACTCTCTCACCGCCGGCACCAGAAGAACCGCCGGACTGCCGCCGGCCGATCGACCAGCCCCGACGCCGGAAAAGCTTGCGCGTGAGGCTCACGCGCCACCTCTTCCCGGCGCGTGACCTGGCGCTTCCCGGCGCGTGACCCATCATCTGCCACTGCTTTGCTGCTCCGATCACTCCGGCGACGATTCCGATCATCTTTCCGGCCTTCCCGTGCTGCTACCCGGTCCTTTTGGTGAATCGATTGGGCTCTCTTGTGTGTACACCCTTGAATACCTCCTATTCTGTCACCGTTTATAAACCTTTACCATGACAGAAGGTAAAAGGGTGTCAATGGCAGAAGGTAAAAGGGTGTCGATAGCAGAAGGTACAAGAATCTCGATTCCTAACTCTGATTCCTCATTCTTTAGTGCCACATCTGACGTTGTAAAGTCAGGTAATACTTCATCTCTCCATAATATTCCATGGATTATCGATTCTGGTGCGAATAGACACATGACAGGTTCGTCTAAAGGCCTTCTCAATTATTTTCCTTCCCTAACCAAAGATAGTGTCAAAATTGCTGATGGCTCTTTTACTCCCATATCCGGAACAGGTTCTGTTATTTGCACATCGAATATTAAATTATCATCTGTCCTCCATGTTCCCCACTTTCCTGTCAACCTTTTATCTGTTAGTGCTATCACCAATGCCCTTAATTGTAAAATTGAATTCTTTCCTGATCATTGTGTTATTCAGGATCTTCACACAGGAAAGAGGATTGGCAATGGTAGACTGCATGATGGCTTATATATGTTGGAGGGTGATCCAGGTTCTTCGATATCTCAAGCCTGTTTTGGAGAAAATAAAGATGTCAATCAGGAAATAATACAGTGGCACAGACGGTTAGGACATCCATCATTCTTTGCCTTAGAAAAACTTTATCCTAATTTGTTTGCTAGAACTCAGTTTGATTCTCTATTTTGTGATGCTTGTGAGTATGCTAAACACACTAGAACATCCTATCCTTTGAGTCATAATAAAAGTCAAATTCCTTTTGCGACTATTCATTCTGATGTTTGGGGGCCTACTCAAACTGTCTCATTGTCTGGTAATCGATGGTTTGTCACCTTTATTGATTGTTGTACTCGAATGACTTGGGTCTATTTGATTAAAGCTAAAAGTGATGTCTTTTCTTGTTTTCAATCCTTTCATAAGATGGTTTGTACTCAATTTAATACTAAGGTGAAAATTTTGAGAACTGACAATGGAAGAGAATACATGGATAGTAGCTTTTCTGCTTATTTGGAGAATAATGGGATAATACACCAGACTAGTTGTCCTTATACTAGTGCTCAAAATGGCGTTGCTGAGAGGAAAAATAGGCATCTATTGGAGGTAGCTCGATCTCTTATGTTCACCATGAATCTACCCAAAGCATATTGGGGAGATGCAATTCTTGCATCTGCTTATCTTATCAATAGAATGCCTCTCAAGAACCTTGACTTTATGAGTCCTTTGGCGGTTTTACAAGGGAAGAATTCATACATTGTTCCACCAAAAGTATTTGGGTGTGTTTGCTTTGTCCATACTAGGACGGCAGGAAAACTGGATCCCAAGGCCCTTAAATGTGTGTTTGTTGGATATTCTCCAACACAGAAAGGATACAAGTGTTATCATCCTCCCTCTAGGAAATACTTCGTTAGTATGGATGTTACCTTCCGAGAAACTGAACCCTACTTCAGTACCAACCCCTCACCTCTTCAGGGGGAGAATAATGAGCAAGAAGAGGTGATCCCGAATTCTGTGATTTTGAGTGATATGGTTCAACCAGAAAGTTTGAGTTCTAGTAGACAGGGGGAGATGTCCAATCAGGGAGAGAGAACTGGTCGTTTGGACAAGCCAGATTTGAGAAGGTATTCAAGAAGAGACAAGGCAGAAGAAGCTATTATGCAGTCTACTCAGAGTCAAGAATCTTCTCCTGGTGAGTTACCTAGTCATGAATCTTCTTCTGGTGAGTTACCCACAACTCTTTCTTCTGGTGAGTTACCCACAACTCTTGAATGTTTCAATGACTTAGATAAACCTATTGCACAAAGAAAAGGGGTCAGATCTTGCACTAAACACCCTATTTCTAACTTTGTTTCTTATGAATCTTTATCACCTTCCTATAGAGCCTTTGCCTTGTCTATTTCCTCTGTGTCTATTCCACAGGATTGGAAGAAAGCTCTTGCAGATCCTAAATGGAAGAAAGCAATGATTGAAGAGATGAAAGCATTGGCTAAAAATGAAACTTGGGAGCTTGTCACTCTTCCACCTGAGAAGAAACTCGTTGGCTGTAAATGGGTATTCACAGTGAAACATAAAGCTGATGGCACAATTGAACGATTTAAGGCCAGATTGGTTGCTAAAGGTTTCACCCAAACCTATGGAGTGGATTATCAAGAGACATTTGCCCCAGTTGCAAAAATGAATTCAATCAGAGTTCTGTTATCTTGCGCGGCCAACTTGGACTGGGACTTGCAACAGTTTGATGTGAAGAATGCTTTCCTCCATGGAGATTTAGAGGAAGAAGTATTCATGGAAATTCCTCCTGGGTTCGCTGATGAGAAGACACAAGGAAAGGTGTGCAAGTTAAAAAAGGCTTTGTATGGGCTAAAACAATCTCCCAGAGCTTGGTTTGACAGGTTTAGCAGAGCCATGATGTCCTTCGGTTACCAACAAAGCAATGCTGATCACACTCTGTTTATCAAACATCATAAGGGTAAGATCACCCTTCTTATTGTGTATGTTGATGATATAGTGGTGACAGGTGATGACAAAGAGGAAATGGCTCAACTAAAGAGGTTGTTAGCTCAGGAATTTGAAATCAAAGATCTGGGAAAACTGCAATATTTTCTAGGTATCGAGGTGGCCAGATCAGAAAAAGGAATTTTCATCTCTCAAAGAAAGTACATTCTGGATCTTTTGAAAGAAACTGGTATGATGGGGTGTAAGCCAGCAGAATCTCCCATTGAAAGTAACCACAAGCTGAAAGCAGGAACTGGTGAGTCCGTGGATATTGGAAGATATCAGAGATTGGTAGGAAGGTTGATTTATCTCTCACACACTCGACCGGATATAGCCTATGCTGTTAGCTTAGTCAGCCAATTCATGCATGACCCTCGCGAGACTCATATGCAAGCTGTACTTCGCATCTTGAGATACCTAAAGTCTGCGCCAGGGAAAGGGCTTCTTTATTCCAAACATGGTCATCTCCGAATTGAAAGTTTTACAGATGCAGATTGGGCAGGATCTCTCGATGACAGGAGATCCACATCTGGCTACTGCACAGTTGTGGGGGGAAACCTTGTCACTTGGAGGAGCAAAAAACAAAGTGTTGTTGCTCGGTCAAGTGCGGAAGCAGAATACAGAGCAATGGCCCAAGGAGTGTGTGAACTCTTATGGTTGCAGAAGTTATTGGAAGAGTTGAGATTGTCCGAGAGAGACAAGATAACCTTGTATTGTGACAATAAAGCTGCTATAAGTATAGCACAAAACCCAGTCCAACATGACCGAACGAAGCACATTGAAATTGATCGGCACTTCATTAAAGAAAAATTAACAGACGGTGTCTTGAGCCTAGTTCATGTGACTTCTACTGAGCAACTTGCGGATGTGTTTACTAAAGGGCTTAACAACAAGATCTATCATAATCTGATTTGCAAGTTGGGCATGTGTGACATCTTTGCACCAACTTGAGGGGGAGTGTTGACTTATTTGCTAATCCTAATTGATTCTAGGGATTTGATTTGATTTGATTAGGATCCTTAATTATCTCTGTAATTATTATTTGATTATTTGCTTCCTGTTTAGATATGATTCTTTGTGTATAAATAGCCATGTAGACATATTGTACAAATTAAGAGTGAAATACAAGAATACTCAATATTCTTCCAAAAATCTTCATATATTAATAAAAAATTTTAATGTAGAATATATTTATAAAAGTTTGATAAGTTTTTTTTTTGTTAATATCTGCGTATCGATAAATTTCATAATCATTATAATATGATTATATGTGACCGCAACCATAGGTTACAACCTTTTTTATTTATTTATAAAAAATAATTATATTACATAATTGGAAGTCGCAAAAGATTTTATTACAACACAGAGTGCAAATCCGTTACAATTTACCTAATAGAGGAAAAGATGGCACTTAATACACTCTTGTTTGAAAATTTTGAAATCATTATCCTAATTTTTTGGGTCGTCCTTTGACTTTGTGTACCAATTGTCTTGGAACCGCCCTTTGCTTCTTTGGACATTGATTCTATCACATTTTAATTGATTCCAAAACATTTTATTTTATATTACTGTTGAAGAATTATTTTTTTAAAAAATATAAATAATGAAAATCATTATTTCTAATTTTTCCTATAATGTATGACCTTTGCATTTATGGGTAAGTAAAAAACTAGCTTTTTTTTAATTTTTGGTTGGTTTTACAAGACAAAGGAAGGAGAGTAGGTAGGAAGCTTACTTCAACGAGGTCCAATCACTCCTACCAAGTGTTATTGCCTCCTTATAGCTATATAGCTTTTTGTCATTTCTATTAAATTTGATTCTTCACATTTATATGCTTTTTTTTTTCTTTCTACCACCTTTTTGCATGTCTCATATTCCAAACAAAGATTATATTTAAAAAATTGGAATAAATCTTATTTTTTATCTCTAAATTCTGGGATGATATTTAATTTTATTTAAAATTAAATTTTTTATTCAATTTATATATCAAAATCTTTTAATTTAGAATTAAATTCAACCATTTTTGCCAAATTAAGGAGGAGGCACTCCCACACATATAGTTAAGGAGGAGGGAGGCAACCCATTCATTGTTGTAAAGTTGAATATTAGGTGTTCGATGAAATTCCAAGCTTAGCCTTAACGTACCATCTCTCTCTCTCTCTCATCTAAAACATATAAATATATGAGTACTGAGGTAGTGGTGGCCCATGCATCCCCCATCATGGGAGACAAATACATGTAATGGCCTTTCACAATGAGGGAAGCAGCAGTGTGTTCATTTTTTTAAAGAGAATAGGATGCTTTTCTTTTCTTTTCTTGTGTCTTTTCTCATTTTCGTTTCCCTAAAACAATTAATTCACATTGCCTTTCTTAGCTTTCACCTTAGACCCACTCTCTTCTTCACCTCCTTTCTCTCACTCTCTTCTTCTGTATATTCTTCTTCTTCTTCCATTCTGCTTAATCATAGTAATTAATTCTTAGAAGCATTAGCAACGCGCCAGAAAAGGGCTATGAAAGCAAAGTCTTGGCAGAAAATGCACACAAAATAGTAATTAAATCACATATGGTTCTCTAAGTCAAAAAAAAGATTTCTTGGGGAACCGGCCAAGCAAGAAAAAGGCAGCACCACTCTCTCTCTCCCTCTGTGTTTGGTGCCGTCGACTTTAGCATTCAAGATTCTTTAATATTTGATTTACAAAACATGGCCCCATCACTAATAAATCATGCAATAATATAATTTTTATTTTTCTTTTTCATAATAAGACTATAATACCCCTATAGATTTCACCTCATAATTTCCTTATAAATGATCTTGTCACCAAATAGAATTGGTAAGACAAACAGAACCAATAATTCAATTTTTTATCCTTCTTATTTAATTTTTTTAATATTTTTCCTTTGACATGACTTATTTTGAAAAAAAAATAATTTAAATGAATTTTTATTAAGTAGTGTAAGATTTAAATCTTTTTAAAATATTTTTTAAATTAAAAAAATTAAATTTTTTATTTTAAATAAAAAATTATTAAAAACTAAATTAAATTTTTATGAAATTTTTTATTAAAAAAAATGTTTAAATTGGATATTTGATTTCATTGATCCACGGGTATTTGTTTTTATTTATTAAAAATGATTGACCCATTTATCTTGGATTCTGTTTTTCACTGAATTATTTTTATTTTATTAAATTTTTTTTTATCACGTTTCACATTAAAAATTTACTAAAATTAAAATTACATATAATAAAAAATAAAAAATTACTAAATAATTTAAATTAATTATTTTAATTTAAATAAAAAATAAATTTAAAAATTATTTAAATTAATTTAAACTAAACTATTATAATGAATATTAAAGCCATCTGGATCATTAAATTATGTAGAACTAAGGAATGAAATGGGCTATTTTTGCGGAACGGGATAAAATCATTCAAGATATTAACGAACTATAATAACTGAGTGTTGGATCTTAACGTAATAATTGTATATGAATTAATGCAAAAATATCGCTAATTTAAAAGTTAAAATTTTATTATAAAATACATTTAAAACACAACTACTGTAAATTATTGATGTAAATGCTCAAATTATTGTTGTATATACTTAAACTACATTTGTATTGGATGCATAATATAACATAATAGTTTAATTATTTATTTTTTTATAAAGAATAAAAAATTATTATTAAAACTATACTTTATTAAATAATAAATTATTTATTAAAACATATTATTATATATAATAAAAAAATTTATTTACAAAAATCTTGAACTTTTCCTTAGTAGTATTAATATATTATTTAAACTCTAAAATATAATCGTAAAACTTCTCAATTATATATATATAAACATAGAATGTATGTACATGTCCTAGGATTTGATTAATTATTCCACACATGAATCTTATTAGTCAATCTAGTTAAGGAAAAAAAAAAACATATCTTTCACCATATTAAAAATTAATTTTTTTTTAATTTTTTTTTGAAATGAAAATTAGAGATCGAAAAGCAGAATATGAGATATTTTAGATTTATTCAGATGCATTTACCACCAGATTAAATCTGTGAGTGCTCTTTTTTTTCACTTAATAATTACATTAAAAAATTGAAAGTTTATTGGTGATGGTGAATAATAATTCAAAATAACTTTTCCATCTAAACCTAGGCCATGCTAATAATTTGAAATCTTGAAGAAGGGGCTGCTTGGTCAATACACAAAGTGATTTGCAGCACCTTTCATATATTTCCATGCTAAGTTGGTTCCTTTGGTTCTTCAACTAATGTGTGTATCGAATTTCAAAACTTCCTTTCCTTTCAAACTTTTGCTGAAGCTTCTCCTCCTATTCTCCCCTCTCTCTCCTTCTTCTTAATAGCCTTGGTGCTGGTTCATGGATATTGAACCCTTGTGGGCTCTTGGGGGGTGGTTACTTTTTTCTATTTGCATGGCAAAACCAAACTCAAAATCATCAATTTCTGAAACCAATTACACCAAATCACACCATTTCTTTCTCTTCTTTGCTCTTCTCATCTTCATTTTTCTTTTACTCATTATCCCTACAAAACCCATAAATCAATCCTCTTCAATTTCCATCAAAAGGGTTCTCTTTGAATTCTCATCTGAATCAACCTCAACTACCATGAACAACTTGCACCCAAAACAATCACAAACCTCGCGTGCTTCTTCTTCTTCTTCAACAAAATCTAAGGGTTCAGAGTTCGGTGCAGAGGCTCATGAAGTTCCTAGCGGGCCAAACCCTATATCAAACAGGTAAGTTAAGTTGTATGGAAGTGATCATAGATTTGCACCTGCACCAAGAGACCACCGCCGATGAAGATGCTAGAGTTGTAACGGTGAATTTATTACGAATTTGTCTTCTTTATGGTTATAGTTTCTAGTGCACCAATTACTACTACTTGTCCTCAGTGAGAAGTTTGTTAAGTTTGCTGTTATGTCATCATCTTTAGCCTTCTTTGTTTTTTTTTTTTTTTTTTTTTTTGGGTTCTTGTTTTGGGGGGTAATGAAGGATGAATTTCTTTTTTATTACTAGAAATGTATAGCAAGAGAGACACTCTATTATTATATTATTATATATAGAGATAAGATGATGATGTGGGTAATATAATCTCAAAGATCAGAGTGGTTTGGTTTGATTTGATTCATATATTATTTGTTAGTGGATGAGCTTTTCTCAAGATATGGTCAAAAATCTTGAAAACCCAAATCCCCTTAGCTTAGATATGTGCCTTTTTCTTTTTTAAGTTGGTTCATAGGTTTGCTTGAAGGGTTTCAATTTTTGCAGCTTAATTGAGAATCTATTTACTGGAAAATCTGGCTGGTGAATCTGTTCATATGCTTTACTTATTGGCTTACTTCTCCTTTGCCAGTTGACTCAATAATTTCAAGTTTTCAAGAATTTAATGTGTTTAGTTGCTTAGATTTACATTTTTTCCCAATTTGAAATTGATTTGCAATTAAAACTCTATTTTATCCGCAATTAAAACTTTATTCGAGGATATTAGTTATTTTAATAGTAATTAGCTAAACGTAATAAAATATATTTTTTTATAATTTATTACTTTAATCAATAAATAATAATGTTTTAATTGGAATAGAATAAAATTTTGAAGAGTGATTTAATTTGGTATTTTTTTTTTCCCTTGAAGGGATTGCTTTTTTACTCCTTTAATAGTCTTGAAATTTAGCAGAAAAAGTTATATCCTCTAAGCCTTACAGGTGTAAATGAGTGTCTTAGCTTGGACTTCAAGAATGTAATAACAAAGGAAACTTTAATTCAAGAAAAGGAAAAGAAGGCTAGCTAGTAAATACATGGATTTGCTTTGATTCTAATTAGCTGTAAAAGCTGAGGCAACAAGGGAAAAGCAAATAGATAGATAGATGATAAGAAGAGAAGGAAGAGGGACATTTTGTTTTGGGCTGAGAAATTATTTGATCCCTCGTTGGACTTAGCTTTTGTCTTCTGAAACACATGTCATCCAAGAAATTAAAGCTGAGATGCCAAAACCACAACCAACTCATCAGAATGATTTGGTAATAATAACAGTGTGCCATACCACCACCAACCAATCATATGATTTTATGATGGTGTTGTGTCTCCTGTCAAGATCCACCTCATTAATTATATTTTGTTCTTCATTCAACCATTTAGCTAGTAGCTGGCTAGGTGCAAAGAGCTATACTTTTGACTTGCTTCAGTTTATTTCATCCATAGACTGAGACTTTCAAACTTTCAACCGCAAATCATGCTTCCTAAAAAAGGCAGATTTTGCATTTAATTTATTTCTGTAAATAAATTTTAATTAATTAATAATGGGATGGCAAGCAAAAATGTCTATCAAAAGCTAGAAAATAATTGTCACATGCATGGTACTTGAAATACCTATTTTCTTTTGTGGCTTTTTAAAAATTATTTTATTTAATTTTTTTCTCTTTTAATCACAATATATTTAATCGTATTTATTATTGAAATTAAATTAAAACACTATTTATATTATTTATTATTTATTTATTTTTATTAAATTACTCATTCGGTGAAAAGATATCGACTCATAATCTTAACTAAGACTCTGTGAACCAAATACTCAATGATGTCATAGCCTAAATTATGAGAAGCTAATACCTTACCTAGGGTCAATGAAACATGGGAGGATTTTAACTCATCCAGCTTGCATCCATCTCCATGGAAATAATGGAAACCAGAAGAAAGACTATAAGCAGAGGCGAGGAAAGCTAGGAGGCAGCAAATACCTAATTACCTATAGACATAGAGGAAAGTGAAAATATGAAGAAAAATATCCTATTCGCTATTAATAATTGTTAATTATTTTAATAAGTTAATAACTTTCGATAATTATTTTGATAGTGATTAATTGATAGTCATAATTCACTCTGTTTCAATTAAATTAAAATTGATGACCGCTGAATTTTTTCACTCGGTCTGGACCAAACCCATGACAATAGTCCATTATTTGGAGGCTCTCAAATCTCCCACATGGACCCAGTTCGGCCCACTCAGCTTTGAGACCGGGCTTTACCTAAGTTTCTCAATCAGGCTCGCCCAGTCCGTACGGCTCACCAAACGGATCCTCTTTGGGCCCAGTTTTAAATCTTATCTTCCGGCCCGGCTCAGAACCTAGAAGGAGACCGACCCATCCGTCTGGTGGGTCCCTCAGCATGCATGCCCATAGAGAATCAAAGGCCGTTACGCGTGTAGCAGGAATATGATATTTTCGTACGCCCGAATCAGCATGGCAGGACAGGTGGTCCAATGATAGACAGTTTGTTATACGTCACTAGCAGACAAAAGAAAACATATAAAAGGAGGATTGCCCTCCTCTAAACTTAAATTTTTTGCTACGTTTACAGAATCCTGATAAAACCATATTTTCTGAATCTCAAATCATAAAAAATATTCAACACTATTTTAAGAATTATTAAGGAACATAATGGAAAGAAAAAGAGGGGATTTGAATTCCAGCAGCACATGGACACATTTAGTCATGTCAATCAATATATGGGTTTGCTGGAGCACACTTGCAAATTGTTTCCTAGATTTTACTGAATTTAGTGTAGTTGTCCTATCAATAAAGTAGATTTAACTTGCATAAAGTAGTAGGTTATTTAATTCCTAATCAGAATCATATAACGATTATGCTGTCTCTTTACTGTTACCTAATTTCATTAATTGTTCATCATAATGATATAGATAATTAAATGCATACTTGCATATTTTTATTTTAGTATTTTTATTGATCAGACATTTTATTTTTAATTGTAATTTAATAAATATCTAAATTTTTTTTAAAAATATTATTTTTGCACATAATTTTATTAATCTATAGTTTTAAAATTATATTTAAAATAATTTTTAAAATTTATGATTAAATCTATAGTTTTTAAAATTATATTTAAAATAATTTTTTAAATTTATAGTTTTACAGTTATGTTTAAAAGTAAGTTTTTAAAAAAATTTAAGCGTTTAAAATATATATATTTCTTAAAGTTTAGATAAAATTAAAAAATATTCACAAATTATTTCCTTAATAAAAATTAAAATTTCACTGATAATTAATTTTATCAATGCATTTGCGGTGATAAAATCATTGTTGGTATTTCTCTCATCGCACAGAGCATTGGTATGTTTACCGACGCAAAGTTTTCATCGCAAATTTTTTATTTTTACACATAATTTTATTAATTTATAATTTTAAAATTACATTTAAAGTAAAATTTTTAATTCATGGTTAAATTTATCTTTTTTAAAATTACGTTGAAAGTAAAATTTTAAATTTATGGTTAAATTTATAGTTTTTAAAGTTATATTTAAAAATAATTTTTTAAATTTATAGTTTTAAAATTGTGTTTAAAAGTACGATTTATAAAAAATTTAGGTGTTTAAAATATATATTTTTTAAAGTTTAGGTGATTATAAGAAAATAAAAAAATCAATAAATTATTTCATAGTTAAAAATTAAAATTTCATTGATAATTAATTTTATTGATGCATTGCGACGATTAAAGCAATGTTGGTATTCCTCTCGTCGCTAAAATTTATCAATGATGACAGAGTGTCAGAATGTTTACCGACGCAAAGCTTTCGTCTTCCACAGAATAATTTTATAATTGACAAAATAGCGACAGCTCTTACCGATTAAAATTGTCCTTGATACCTTTTTTTATATGGTTAGAAACAGCGACGAAATATTTTGTCAGTAATAATTCATAGTATTTTTCTAAATTATAATTTTACCAACGGTGTTTAGACGTCGGTTATTTTTTAAAAAAATTACAATATAAATTTTAAAAAATTTTAATCTATATCAACAAATGTTCAATGAATATTTTAAAAATTATAATTATTATGAAATTTAATCATTATACCATCAAATATTCAATAACAAAGTTGTTAATATAAAATCTACTTAATTTTAATATGCTACAATAAATATAACAAAATAAATACAGATAAGGTCTCTTAGAGTAATTATAAAAGTATATAAAAATTCAACTATATTTAGTGGCGTTTTATTATCTTCATCAGATTGGATGGATATGCTTCAGCAGTATTGGAGAAATTTTGTTCTCTCATTTGCATGTGTAATAAATTAACATCTGTTTAATAAAATCTCAAAATGAAATGAGATACTCAATAAATTAACCGTAACAATTTTGACAGAAAAACCATATACTGCTAAATTATAGAAAGGTTGAGGAAGAGCTAGCTTCTACAGAGAATCGATATCCATCAACGGATAATTGATCTGTAACAATTAATCACGGTATCACAATTAATCAGTTCTTAAGAATAGCAATTTACAAAAATGATTCACCATGAGAGTACATGAATTAACCACGAATGTACAAAAATCAATTGTTCAACGACATGGTTAAATGCCACTTTTCTTTCCTCAACAGAAATTGAAGAAACAGAATATCTATAAAATTTCACAACCCGAATATCATACCCATCTAATCTCTATTATTTTAATCCTTAAATCAGAATTCATAAACCATAGATGAGAAATGGAATTAAGGAGATAAAAAAAGAATCAACCCTTAATTAGATTAGACAAGACATGGAAGCGAATAAGAGAGTGGTGGAGAAGATGTTGGCCCTACACCCACAATGATGCTATTTTTATGAATGAATTCCAATCCTTGCATTCATCGAAGGAGGCGTGCGACACTAGAAATGCAATCTGTTCAGGGAATGCGGGGAAGGAGTGGCAAGAGGCTTTAGATGCATGCAGGGAAAGCGGCGATGAAACTCAGGGAACATGTTGATGCGGCTAGGGCTCGGAGATGGAGCTCAAAGAATAGAGAGTGGGATTGGGAACGGATTGCGCTGAATTGAATTTAATACTACGTTGGTTTTTGTAACTATGTAGTTTGCTTCATGAATTTCAAATATATTTTTTTGTACTCGTATTATTTACTTCAAATTCAAACTATTTAATAAAAATTATTTAATTTTTTATTTTAAATTATTAATTTAATTTATCAACAAAACAATTTTATTGGTAACTTTAAATTTATTTTTAAAGTTTAATTATAACAAGTATTAAAAAATACCTTTATATTTTATATTTTTTTTAATTTTTACTTTAAATTATCTATTTAATTTATCCATAGTTTTAGATTTTAACACCGGTCTGAAACTGTGTGATACTTTGTTTGAACTCTTTGGCTTCCGCCAAACTCTCACGCGTTCACTTGAACAAACGAATATAAAAGTTAGGACCTCCAGCCCTATTCCCATAAAAACGGGAAAAGCCACAGTTATCATGTGAAAATATCATGATCAGAGAATTATAGCAATATAAGCACATCAACAAGCAACTAGGCACAAAAATTTATTGAATGGACTACTTATTTTATTACAGAGATAAAATAGTCATTACACGAACAAAATAGTCATTGCACAATCATGTCAATGATCATCTCCCAACTTGCAAACAGAAAAAACGCATGCAAGGAGAGAAGGTACAATTTAAGAACTCAACAAGCCTACGGTGGCCAATCGGGCCCAGCTCTTACTGGTGGCAAACTAGCCACTCCCCCTAAAGAGCCTTAAGAACAAGTAGAATTATGGTGGGAGGAGACATTAATATGTCTGAGGTAACACCTCTCTTTAATAAATAGGTAAAAATGAATTATAAAAAACTGATACGGTTCTTTTTTTACTATTAATTTCTATTAATTTATCTCAAAATTACTTTATGAAAATTCCAATATTAGAAAATTATAGTTTTGATCCCTGAAATTTTATGACCCTGACGCGTAACGCATGTCCAGACTCCGACTTTGCTGGCCCCAGGAGTGATCGTCAGTCTAATTTATTAAAATATTTTTATTTTTTATTTAAATTATAAATTTATTTTACTGACAAAATTTGTCATTGATAAAATTTTAACTTAAAATAAGCCTTACAAGGTATCAACAAAAAATGAGTTGGTACATATTATTAGCTTTTTTATTTTTATTTTTATTAATTTTTTTATTTTACCAACAATTAATTATTATCGATAAATATTTAAAATAAAAATAAATAAGCTATTAAATATTCTAAACTATTTTTAATATTATCGACAATAAATGTTCATTAATATATATAATTAAAATTATTTAATTTTTATTTAAAATATTAATTTAATTTATCGACGATCACTTTTATTAATAAAATTATTATTTATTTTTAAAATTTAATTTACTGATAAAAAATATTGTATTGGTATATTTATTATTTATTTTTATAAAATTATAAAAATACGCCTAAAAAATACCTAAAAAAATTATCGCCAGTAGATGTTATATAATAAATATTTTTTAATTGAAATTATTATTTATTTTACGCACAACACAAAACGTTGAAAATGTTTATTAGTTTGTCGCTATTTTGATCGCTAATATCTGTTGCCTGATTTACCAATGAATGTCTGTCATCGTTAAAATAGGCGTCAATATATCGTGGGTAAGTCATCGCAATTATTTTTATTAAATTTTATTTTTCCACTTTGTCAAAAAAATATCGGTGAATAGTAGAAAATTACCAACAAATTTTGTATCGTTGGTATTTTTATTGATATATTTTTATTTTTTAGTAAATATTTAAAAATAATATCTTTTAAAATTTAAATATTTATTAAATCATAATTAAAATTAAAGCATTTGATAATAAAAAAATATTAAAATATAAATACAAAAGTATACAGTTAATTTAATAATATATAATCATTTCATTTTATAAATTTTGTTTAACTTTTTTATTTTATTTTTATTTTTTATATAATAATCACATATAAATTGATTATTATAATTTTATTTAATTTTTAAAAATTTTTTCAATATATTTTTTAATATTTAATAAAATTTTAAAAAAATAATTGAAAAGTTTGTTTAATGAAATGAGAAATATAATTAAAAAATTAATAAAAAATGTTTTTTTAATATATAATGAGAAAATAAAATAAATAAAAATAGAAAATGAAAAGAATATTATTTATTTGATGACAACCGTCTAGCATTTACCCATATCATATCATTATAATATGGATTTTTGGACAGATCTAGACATTTTCGATTTGATCAACAATACTCCAAGGAAAGTACCTAAAGATTTTCTTTGATTATATTTTCTCATTTAATTATGGGTGCATAATGTTTACATGAAATTCTCAGTTTTATTGATGGCTAATAATCCTAATAATTAATAAACTCTTTCCCAATTAAAATAAAAAAAATAGTTAAATGGATAAATAAAATATATTATTTTTTTATTACAAATATAATGGTATGTCGGTAATTGTTGAAACTTTAATTTTTCGTAACTGTTTATTTTTTGCGACGGAATTTTTACTTTTTAATGACTGCATTCTTATGAACTGTTTGCACGTGATTTAAGCTCTTCAATCTTCACATTTAAACATTTATGAACTAGGTTTGATTTTGAATGATTGTAAATTTTTATTAAAATTTAGAACTGATATTTCTGTTAGATGAATTTATCGTAATGCCAGTCTAACTATATTTTGATTAGAGAATCTATTAGGTATGATCGTCTCTTTATTTGGTATGACATCCCTTTTTATTTGATAAAATTTACAACTAGCAGTTTTGTTTTTTTTTTTAAAAAAATATATTATTTTTAAATAATAAAATTATTAATTAAATTAAAATAAAGATTTAAAACTATAAATAAAAATATAATGGAGAGATTATTTAATTTTCGTCTAATTAAAAAAATAATTTTTATCAATTATGGAAAATAGCTTTTGAGTGTACATAAAATTTATACTATAATTAATTATTATAATCGATACAAGCATTTGGAGTGTATATATTCTCGATTAATAAATAAATAATAAATTAAATAAAATTATATATAATAAGTCCCACAATACTAATTTCTTTCATGCATTTCACAAGTTTTAATAGTTTAATTCCTCCATTGGTTCCACTCATTCAATCCGAAATTGTTGATAATTGTAATAGCAATTAATTTTTTATTATTTTGTTTTATTAATATTAGATGTCATCAATATTTTACATTATAAATATCAAGCAGTATGAAATTTTATTAATTAATGTCAAATGTATTGAGATAAATTTACAATTAAAAGTTTGTAAAAATAAAATAAAGCGATTATTTTCTTGGTCTGTGTGATGAATTAAAAAGAGTAGAATTGTTTTTGAGAATATCTCAACCTCAATTTAAATTTGTGAATCATTTTCAGAGCCTCAAAGCTCAGAGTTCAAAAGTTCAGCAGTCAGACTCTTCATTCAGTATTCCATCGATCAATTTTAATTTACTTTTGTGATTAAATTTAAACTTACTTCAAAAAAATTAAAGCAACTAAAAATTTGTGAGAGAATAATTATTGAGTATAAATTTTTTTTTATTTATAAATTCATAAAAGACAATAATATTCGTAATATAATTTTAAATATAATAAATTAAAGGATAAATCTACCATTCTCATTCCCTTCACATGCAGCTGCTCCCCTGAGCAAATTTCCCCTGCTTCTGCATCCCATTTGTGTATTATCAGTACAAGAATGGCTCGCCAGGGAAGATTCAGTGCAAAACAAGGTACATTAATGGCTACCACCCTTCTCTTTTTAGTCTTGAAGCTCCATTTCAAGGCCACCCAAGCAGCTACTTACACAGTGGGTGATACTTCCGGCTGGACTTTCAACATCCAAAGCTGGACAACTGGGAAAAATTCAAGGCCGGTGACACACTAAGTAATTAACTGGCCAAAACCCATTATTCTATTTCTTTTTTCTTTATCAAATTTTGGTCTAATTAATTATGATCGTTAGTTATGTTTAGAATCTTTCCTTGGAACAGTTTTCAACTATGATCCTTCGTTGCATAATGTGGCAATTGTAGATATTAATGGCTACAACAGCTGCAGTGCTTCTCCAAGATCCATCACTTACTCCAGTGGAAAAGATAGCGTCAAATGGAACAAGGGGGAAAATTACTACATCTGCAGCATTCCTGGTCACTGTGATGGGGGCTTGAAGATTGCCATTACTGCTTTCTATATAGAAAATTACAGCAAATATTGTATTTTTATGGGGTCTTGATCAATCTCTGTGTCTTGATCATTTATATATTTATAGATCGGTGAGTTAAAAAAAAATTACGTAATACAACCTTAAATTTTTCCTTGTATTAAATTAGTGTTTCGCTTTTATTTTTTAATAAAAAAATATGTAAGTCAAAATTGAAATATTGACACCACTTGGATTGGCCGTTAAAAACAAAATAAATTAATATTCAGCTGTTAATACAACCTTAAAATTAAATGACCATACACATGCAGAACGTTATCACAACCCCTAGAAATAGAAAACCCTTCAAAATCTCTCATTCATCACTTTCTTCTGCAAATTCCACGGTGACTCCACACAAATCACACCCAATTTATTACTCGCTGACCTTGCTGTCCTATTTCAACGGTACCCATTTCCCGGTTTTTGATTTTCTTTGGTTGAATTTTCTCTTAATCATGGTATTAAATTCCTCCGTGATCGTTTTAGTTTCTAGGTTTTTGGTTAGCCTGGTGTTTCTTGACCAAGCTGTTCCTAAAACCTCCTCCTCCTCCTTCTTCTTCTTGCTTTCAGATGTCATAGAACGTGCATGGCATTCTTTTGATGCTTTTTTAAACCAGAAGCTTTTTCTTGGGTTTGCTCATTTGATTGAATTCTCATTTCATGGTATTTGAACAAAGTTGACACACTTTGTTTTGCAAGTTCCTACGAATAGAAAATAATTTTCTGTTCTGTAGGAACTTGCTTGTTTCTAACGTATCTTCATCTTTTGAGGGTTAATCTATAAAAACAAATTGAGTTTGAGGAACGTAAGGCAATTAAATTTCGATATATTTCACTCTTGAAAAATGAGTTGCTTTTCTTGCCTCTCTTCTCAAGACAAGAAAGCAGCCAGAAGTTCGGGTAGCAGTAGAAGATCGCGGTCCCTGCCTCCGGCATCTACTCCTCGTAAAAAAGAAAGCAGTAATGCAGGTCCCTTATCATTTACAAAGTTTGAAAAATTCTTAGATAAACCTCCACATCGTGGATTCAAGAGTTATTTAAGTGGGTCTCATTTATTTTTACTTAATTCATGGTAGACTGGTACAATCAAGTATTTCCCTATAAAATTTATTTAATTTATTAAGAAAAATTAGCATGAACTCCCTTCTCTTTTATCGTATTCGATCGAGATGTATCGAATTTGAACCGAGTTGCAGAGCACTTTTAAAATTTAAAAGTGATCGATTTATCTCTTATTAGACGATACGTGCTATGAATCCTTGTTGGAAAATAAGCGTGCATAATAAGCTAGATCAGTGATTAATTGATTATTTGCTTATATACAGAGAATCCTAAACCAAAGCCTCAAGCTGATCAACCACATAATAACAGCAAAGAAGGTGGCAACAACAATATCGCAGCTGAGACTTTTACTTTCCGTGAACTGGCCACTGCTACAAAGAATTTCCGACAAGAATGTCTAATTGGAGAAGGTGGGTTTGGAAGAGTTTATAAGGGAAAACTTGAGACGAGCAACCAGGTAATTAGGACAAATCTTTGCTTCATGTCTATTCTTTAACAAATAATTAATATTCTTGTCCTGAAGGTGTCAGTTCTTGTAAATGGTTAATTCAGGTAGTGGCTGTGAAGCAACTTGATAGAAATGGGTTGCAAGGAAACAGAGAATTTCTGGTAGAAGTGTTGATGTTGAGTCTCTTGCATCATCAGAATCTTGTAAATCTTATTGGATATTGTGCTGATGGAGATCAAAGGCTACTGGTATACGAGTACATGGCATATGGATCCGTTGAAGACCATCTATTAGGTATACAAACCACATGAGATAACACGTGCACACAAAACCTATATATATATATATATAACACGAGCATTTCTTGCCTAGAACTAGGGTTAACACGAGCATTTCTTGCGTAGAACTAGGGTGTGCATTTGGTTGATCGGTTTAAATATTCATGAAAATCGAACACAAAAAGAAAAGAAATCAATTTGAATCGAACCAATCTAATTCAATTCAGTCCAGTTCGATTAGTTAAAATTTCTAATGGGCCTTTTATTTTTTACAATTCTATGGTTTAATTGAATTATTTCAAGTTTGATTAGGGTTTGATCTCCCTATATTATCCAAACTACGTAGTATTGCTAAATTATCAGTTCAGTTTAATTTTATCGAATTTTTCTGATCAAAATCGATCCAAACCGAAAGAATCAAATTTTTTAACAATTAAAAACGAATCAAATTGAAAAAAAATATAAAATTGATTTAAAATTTTGAATTAATTCAATCTGGTCAATTATTTTAATTTCAACTGAATATTACATATTCCACTTAGATCCGGCGTAAATAAATCCATAGTTTGAATAAGGTTTTATATGGATCACACTATCAATTTAAGCTGTGAGTTTATATAACTCCGGTGTAGGTATGCTTTTCCTGTATAACACTGCCTGGGTTAATGGATCACCGGTTGTCATTTGATTTTCAGATCTTCTCCCAGAGCAAAAGGCATTGGATTGGTTCTCAAGAATGAGAATCGCATTAGGTGCTGCTAAGGGATTAGAGTATTTGCATGATAATGCCAACCCTCCAGTGATATATCGGGACATGAAATCATCAAACATTTTGCTGGACGAGAACTACAATGCGAAACTGTCTGATTTCGGACTAGCCAAGCTGGGACCTGTCGGAGATAGCACACATGTTTCTTCCAGAGTAATGGGAACATATGGTTATTGTGCTCCGGAGTATCAAAGAACAGGCAAATTGACAACTAAATCAGATGTATACAGCTTTGGAGTTGTTTTACTGGAATTGATTACAGGAAGAAGAGTTATTGACACCACCAGACCGACAGACGAGCAAAATCTAGTCGCCTGGGTAACTAAACATAAAACTTAAATTTACCCTCCCTTTTAGATCTGTCATTGTCTAGTCGCCTAGTTCAGAAATACTAAATAACGGTTAATTTAAGTAGAAATTGAGCCAAAAGTTATTTAGGGGTTGTGTGATTTATTTACGTGAACAGGCACAACCATTGTTCAAGGAACCAAACAGATACTCAGAAATCGCTGATCCACTTCTGCTAGGAGAATTCCCAGTTAAAGGGCTAAATCAAGCAGTTGCAGTAGCAGCAATGTGTCTACAAGAGGAAGCAGGAGTTCGGCCATTGATGAGCGATGTAGTTAGTGCTCTGAGTTGCCTTGGAGGAAGTCCAGCTGAAGCAGGAGCTGTTACACATGATTCTTTACCTTCACCGCCATCAGAACATGTCGGAGATGATGAAGACAGCACACGAGAACGTCAACTAGCAGTGGCAGAAGCCATGGAATGGGGCTCAAACTCAAGGCATGCAAGGTCTCAGTATGGAAGTTCTTCTTCATTGTAATTAATTATATGTCTGTCGAATATATGGATGGAATATGGGTTTTGCTTGGAGAAATTTTTTATATATTGTTCTATGTAATTAACCCACTTGTAAAGAAGTTACTGATGATGGGAAGAGAATGGAACATGAGCTGAAAAAAAAAAAGGAAAAAAGATGAAATGAGGATGAAGACCTGAGAAAAAGCATAATGTTTTACAAGCATTCATTGGATGCTTCATCAATGTTCTATCAAATAAGATATGAACTACAGAAAGACCAAAGTTTTGGTTGGTTTCACTTATTCTGCTCTCAGAAGCTTGATGAATTTTACATTAAACTTCTCAAATATATTAAATTTGAACCAAACTAACTATCTAAGACTAACCGAAGGAGGCGCAGTTTTAAGGAACACATTATTCATATCCCAAAGGATTCAACATACATTTTTTTCGTATCCAGAATTACATTAAAACGAAAAATATTTATGAAAAGCTCAATATCAGAAGAGTCTGAAACATGTTAAATTTGAGTGCAGCACTAATTCATATTAAAAGAGAAATGCTTAAAACCGCACATTGTCTCTATCCCAATTCGAATTTAATAAAATCTCTTGTCTCTCCATCTTCATTCTTAGTATGCATAGTTTAAATAAATAAATGAATAAATAGTTAAAATTTTGAAAAAATAGAAATTAATTTTTGAAATGAAGAGATAAAAAATATTCAAAATTTATTAAAATATAAAAACTAAATAGTTTTTCTCTAGAAATATATTATTGTCTTCTGCACTTGTTTTTCCAATCCTCAGAAATTCTATGAAGTTACTATGGAAATTTCTAATTGGAATATCATTTCAATTTGTCACGATTCAATTAATTGTTGTTGCATTCATGTGTCAAGAGAGTGGAGCTTAACATCCTTCACCCAACTGAAACGCTTGCTCGCCAAAGATAGTGAAGAAAATAGAAATAGTGAATGAAGTTTATGAAAATTACTTAAAAGAAAAAATTACTATATAAATCTCTAAATTTTAATGAAATTAATTAGTTAATTTTTATAATTCTTAAAATTAATTAAAATGTCTATTATTATTATAACCATTTAGTCCTTCCGTTGAAGAATTCCGTTGGTAAAAAGAGAGAATACTTTCAAATTCCAAAAACCTTCTCCTTGAAAATCTTCACTTGTTTATCCTCTATGAAACCCACCAATCCAAAATGAGCAGACCCTCCACCTCTTCTCTTTGATTTGAGACTCATAACTAGCAGTCTTAATGGGTTATAATCAACCTTTTGCTCAGATTTCTCTAATTCACAGGTTTTATGATGTGCTTTCTCATCACTCGTCTTATATTCAATATGATCAATAATCTAAGAACCTTTTGGCCATCTAACCTGCCCCTAAAAGCATGGACTTTCGAATTTGTGAAGGCGTTTAGGCCGCCGAACCTGCCCTCGAAAGTCCCTCACTTTCGGATTTGTGAGGGACCTTTGGCCGCCAAACCTGCCGCCGAAAGTCCCCTGCCCAGCTTTCCTTTACTTGTTTTATGTGCATGTTTTGTTATGTTTTAGGGGAGTTTTTGGGAAATTGTTTAGAGTCATGTAATAGTTATGTTTGGTCCCTCATTTGAGTTCATCTGTGTAGGATCAGACCTAGGAGACCATAGAGGCCTGCAGTGAGATAACTGCACTAGTTTTAGGCGAGCGTCAGCTAGAGGTGAGTAGAACTGAACTATTTTTTTAAAGTAACTAAACTTTTTAAGCATGTTCACGCATCATGAATGTCATGTTTATGTATTAGGCTGTTTGCATTAGAACTCACGAATATGATCATTGCATAATTTACTGTTGATGTGGATGGATATTGGATGATCCACTAGCCCTCTAGTATGATATGTTATGACGGATATGGAAAGATCAGGACTTGCCCATTCTACGGCCCGGACATTATGGATATGTATGTTATGTTTAAGCGTCCAAATTTTATAAATAATTTAAATACAAGTTAAATCCATAAAATTCTGCACACATAAAATATGGAAACAACTATAATTGAAATCTTCTACAAACAATAAACTCATAAATTTATTGTACATCCAAACAACTCAACTAAATAATCCTACATCTCTAAAGTTTTAAAGACCGAAAAATCTTGAAAATCAAAATAGCAAAAAAAATAACCATCACCCATCGATCCAATTGATGGAGAGAGTGGTCATCGACGAAGTGTCCGTCAGCAAAAGAGAGACAAGTAGTAAAGGAAACAACCATCGAACAATGAAGACGAAGAAAACTAAAATAGCTAAAAGGCAAAGAAAGAAAAAACAACACGACACATGAAAATTGAAAATTGAGAGAGAAGATAAAATTAAAAAGAAAATGAAGGGTAAAAGAGATGAGAGAAAATTTAGTTAGTGAGATAGATAGGATTTGTTCAAGATTGTACATATATATAATCAGTTTGATTCGATTAGTTTAATTCATTCAGTTAGATTTTCAATTTAATTACTCACTTCTAGTTAAATTTCTCAATTAACAAGGGCATTTATGATTTTTTCATTCAAGGTGATTAAATGGTTGTATTTTAAAATAATAAATAATATTTTAATTGATATTAAAAGTTATAAAAACTAATTAGTTAATTTTACTAAAATTAAGGTACTCCATAATAATTTACCATTAACTCAATGCAACATTTCTCTCAGAGTTTTTTTTTTTTTTTTTTTAAATCCGGAACGGAGAACTTTTTCTTAAGGGACCAGTATTATATATATAATTGATTTAAAAAATTATTTATTATACTACTAAGTATTAAAATAAGCGTATTTCATTTTTCTTTTCTGTATAGGGCATTTGATTTTAGGATTAAATGTTAAGAAATTCTAAACCTTTAGTGTTTTATTAATTTTAGTCAATTTTTTTATTAATTTTAACCTAATTTAAAATTTTGGCGTTGATTTTAGGATTAAATGTTTAAAAATTCTAAAACTTTAGTGTTTTATTAATTTTAGTGATTTTTTTTAATTAATTTTAACCTAATTTAAAATTTTGATGTTGATTTTAAGTTAAAATTGAGATCGAGAATTACTGGTATAACAACTGATTGAATATTAATATTTTAATTATATTGCTGACGTAAATAAAAGTTTTATAATAAAAAATCTAAAATTTTTAGATTTTTATTAATTTAATTTTAAAGTTTTATTTTAACTATAACTAACTGATTAATTTTAATTTAAATTAATTAAAATTAATATTTTATTACTTAATATAATAAAATTTTAATATATATATATTTTTATATATGATACATAAGTAAATATAATTTATCACCACATAATAAATTATTTTTATTGATACGATTCAATTTTAATATAATATTTTTATTTAATTATATTAATTAATGATCATAATTTCTGCTTATTTTTCTAAAAAATATTTAAATATAAATATTTTAAATGGTATAATTTGTACAGTTAAGTGCAGAATGAAATTCACTTCGGGCGAATATTAATCCCTACCCAATTATGTCTGTTTATTATTGTTAAAATTATTATACTTATTATAATAAGTAATTTTTTTAAAAATATATAACATATAATAATTAATACTAAATAACTACCTATAATAAAAAAAATACATAATTATTACTATTTCTTTAAAAAATATTAAAAAAATAAAAATATTAAGACATTGTTATATATTTACTTAGATATTTTTTTATGGTAATAAGTAATATTTCTAAAAAAATGTATAAAATATAATAATTAACACTAAATAATTAATAATAATAATAATAAAATACATAATTGCTACCATTTCTTTAAAAAATATAAAAAATAAAAATATTAAGAAATTTTTTTATATTCTTTTATATTAAACAATTTTTATATATATTTACTTAGATATTTTTATATCACCATAAAAATTAACTTTTTTTACATAATTACAATCCACACTAAAGAATATTTAATATTTTCAAAATATTAATTATACATACTTACTTAAATTTTTTAAAAAAATAATTAATTTAAAAAATAAAAAATTATCTCAAACATTACTTCAAATAATATAATATTGTTAATTATAAAATATTATATCTATTTTATTCATAAATATATTAAAAATACACATTAAATAAAAAAATTATAAATTATACTAAATAAAGTAAATAAACATATTAATTTTTTATTTTACTGAATAAGAAAATATTAATTTTAAATAATTTAAATAAAGATTAATCAATTAGTTATAATTAAATTAATAATTTAAAATTAAAATATAATTAACAAATATCAAAAAATTTTAAATTTTTTATTATAAAACTTTTAAATTAGTAGATAATATTAAATAAAATATTAATATTTATGTCATGTCCACCATTTAAGCCTTGATACTAACTATATTTTTTTTTTTACCGGCAGATTGCATTGATCAAGGCCCACAAGGGAAAATTACGAAGCAAATAAGCCCAAAAGCCCAAAACAAACAACCCGTCCCAACCCAGAAAAGCCCAGAAATCCAACCCAAAAACTCCTCAAATCAGACCCGATCCAACCAGAACCATCCACCAAGAAATCCAGAAACTAGATACTTCCAGAATTCCAGCAGCACCGCCGACCACCGTCTTGCTACGCCGATTACCGCCAAAAGAAGAGAAGGCTGAAAAAACGTCGAAACCGCAAAAAACAAGGCACCCAACAAGACGCGTTGAAGAACCCGAAAAACCAAGAAAACGGCATCAACGAAACAGGATGTTATAAGATTTCCAGACAAGGAAGCATCAAAGACCAACTCCAGGAGGCGGCGGGCAAATCTCACCGGCGTCTCAATCTCATGTAGCCTGAGGGAAGCCAAAACGACAACATTTGGCCGATTTGGCCGATCACTCCCCGGAAATAGCATCACCTACACCATGCATGGACCTCCCGAGCAAAAGAAGCAGAGCCCACTCCCACAGCACAACACCAAATCTGCAAAACCTTCGCCGAGTAACAACACAGACCTGGAAACAAACCCCCAAAAACACTACCACCAAAAATCGAAAGAAACACAAACATATCTCGTTTGAAAGCGAACCCCAGACTGAAGTACCAAAACTGTACAAAAACAACAAAATACCTTCCCTTTCGGGCAGGAAGGACCAACGGCTGACGCTGCCGTTTCCTTTCTCTCTCCTCTCACTTCGCTCTCGCTTTCTCTCGAACAAACCATACAATTGGTTGGTGATATTAACTATAATCAATACATATTTGTTGGGCTGTTCAATTTTATCAGAATGATATTTAATTAACATTTTTATTTTTTAATTTAATTATATCATTATTAATAATCTAAATCTTATACTAATTTGATCAATTGGATAAAATTATACCAAAATTCAAAATTTTGGCTTGAATTATTTAAATTTAAAGTTTTTTAAATTAAACCTTTAAAATAAATTTTTACTATAATAAAATTTATTTATTTATATAAATATAATCATAACAATTTATGGAAACCTGAGACACGTGCGTTGAAAGACTTCTTTCTTAAAGGTTTTCTTTCCTGAAATTATTTCTTTAAAGGTGGAACATAAAATCAGAATTGTATTTAATTAAATAAAATAAAACATGAAGGGCTAAATTGCAAGTTTCCCAAAAGTACAAGGGCTTTTACATGCAACAAGCCAAAATAATGCTGACTACGAATTCCAGTCCCAATTTCTAACTCTGATTCACTGCAACATTCAGATTCCCATATCTTTGCATCACTCTCCTAGTCGCAAGGGCTGCAGCTTCACTCGCACGCAATGTACCAGTAGCCATTATAGCTGCAAATTCACGACTTATCTCCTCCTGCACCTTGCCCCTAGCATCCCCAAGAGGGTCTCCTGCAATCCCATTCACTGATTGCTTTTCTACTCCTGAAGGTTTGACAGCTACTGGCTTCTCTGATACTGTTGGCTCCTCAGACTTGGTGTCTTCAGATTTCACTGCTTTATTGGCCGCTCCGACAACTGTGTTTGCGGATGCAGTAGGACCGTTAACTAAGGATTTATTAATAACTGTTGAAGGCTGAGGCCTGAATTGTGGAGCTTGAGGGACAGCTCCGGCTCTTAATGTTGTCTCCAGATTTTGTATCATAGGCACTACAATTCAGAAGAGCAGGCATTAGATGATCAACCACTAAAACAAACGATAAGAAAAGAAGCATGACTGTTAATCACTGGAATTAACCAAGCCAATCAACAATTTATCAGGCACTCATGATGACAATGCACATATAATTTGATGAAATTTTCACTTCGAGAATATACAACAGAACTGAGAAATCAATCAGCCAATTTGCCTATTTTAAACAACAAAAACCAATTGCTCTATGTAACCCCCACCCCACCCCACCCCAGCGAAATAAGTGTCCTTTTTTTTTAATAGGTAAGGGAAGCATTTGATTGCCTTTGATCAGTCATCAAGAAAAATTTCAGAATCAGGATTATTCATTTCAAATCATAAAAAGACTAGAACACAGTTAAAAAGCATTCAAAAGATAATCTATATTTCCATATTACAGCATTAAAAAAAGAAGAGAAGGGGGATTTTGGTTGGTGGGGGGGGGGGAGCAAAGTAGGCGAAGAATAAAGGTAAGCAGTAACTCACTTATAAGAGCACCCATTGGACTGCTCATAACTTCATTAGGAAGCTGAAGAATATATTCTGGAATGGTCACACCCACCAAAAATTGTGCAACCTCATTACTGAAGTTGTTGCAGTTATGAGAAAGCAAACTGTATGTTTCGGCAGTATAACGGGGACTAATTTCCTGCAAATACACTTCAAATACATCTTGCGGTACATGTGTGATACCCAAATCTACCACTTTAATTGGTGTTCCATATGGGGTTCTTCCAGCAGGGTCATGTTGTATGCCTCCCCCAAAATAGTATTCGTTACCATATACCACTACTCCTGTGTGCCTACCATACAAGAACAAAATAATCAGATTGCAAATAAGAAAAAGGAATATACAATAATTGAATGCTATGAATCTTGTAGGTTTAATGGCACACAAGAAGGAAACGGGTTAACAACCTTTGCAAGTAATAGTCTTAGTGACTTCCAGTAATAAAAGTTGGAATTTACCCGTATCAACCATCGACACACTATGATATCATATTGGTCCTATTGATAAATTACTTTGCCCCAATATATCTTCATAAAGCAAAGGGCCACCAAAAATAAAATTAAGCTCATAAAAACTACACATCTCAAATAAATGCCAGAAAACACTTCCTAGTTTGATACGAAAAGAAAAGGAAAGAGTAGAACATGCTCATAAACAATCAAGATACCCAGTTAGTATAATTTTGGCAAGAGCTGAGGAGGTTACTCTTGCAGTGCTGCAAGGCAATGAGAGGGCCCTTGACTGAATGCATGTTCCTATAAGTAGAGAAGCTAATTAGTCGGAACATCCCTCAACGTGGTTCTTGTAAACTCAACACAGATGGTGCTTTTGAGGTTGATTTGGGAATAGCCACCGCTGGCGAGATCATATGCAAGTTTACTCAAGGACTGTAGTTGGGTATGAGAATCATGATTTTGGAGATTGATGTGAGGGTCTTTCAATGCTTGTATCTTGCATGGGAAAAAGAATGGTAGAAGAATTATTTTGGAGATTGACAGCTCATGTGTGGCACCCATGTTGAAGAAAGGCAACTGCTAAGTGAATGAGAACCATGGTTTGGTGAATAGAATTCATCGTTGTACAAAAAGTGGGATGTTGATGTAAGACACTGCCATAGATAATTCAGGAACATACAAGTTAGCCAACTAAAACAGTGCATTTTCCACCAAAGCCTTCATGCACTTCATCAACCCCATGCTTAAGGTATATATTAAGAGATGTCAATATTCCTAGAACGTGTAATTGTAGTTAACATCACAGTTTTAGCCCCCCATTTACACAGATTAGCATTTCCATACTCGATTTAGATAAAAGCTTGTCCAGCTAATAATAGGACATATTAGCCCTATTGGCATTGCATAGCAATGGTACATGTTCTCAGTTTTGTACGAGGCTAACCAACATACAGTTAACCAATCTGCCAATCTCTGCCTAAAATAAACTTTTCATCTAGAAGTCCTTAACCAAGCCTCAATTAGTGCATTTGACTCATTTATCCGTTTGAGAATTTCTGAGAGTGCAAGTGTCTAACACTATTTGGCATGTTGTTTCACATATTCAGGTGCTAAAAAGGTGAGATGAGTCATTTATTTGTTTAAGAATTTCTAACAGTGCAAGTGTGTAACACTATTTGGGATGTTGTGCACATATACAAGTGCTACGCGTGTTTCTATTAAGTTATTAGCTTACCCTACAAATTTCTTTGCAATTCTATAAATATATAATTTGGGATGTTTTAAAGTGATGATTGATAATACACTTCTTTCTCAAATTTAAGCTTTGAAGTTTCAGGATCTGACACCTGTAACTGTAGTTACCAAGGTTTATTTAAGTCGAGTGCTCCTCTTTACACTTATTCATTTCATCAATCTTTCAACAAAATAAGAATATTGAATGGAAGCAGAAATTATGATGGCAACTGGCATAGGTTTGGATTTCCAGATTACTAGATGCAGAGATACCATATCCAGGCACTAGGCCTTTATATCCCTCCCTTCACAGAAAACTTACCAAATTCCCTCAATTGCTTTCCCCAAAAATGTTGTTGAAAGCTGGCGTGCCAATCCTTGGCTGAGATCATACACATTCAAGGCAACCCTGTGACCCTCCTGCCACCAGTTTAAAATTTATAAGCAGTAATCAATGCATTACTGAAAAATGCCGCTGGGAATAGATTGCTATTCAATCATGCAGAGACTAAAAATTTTAGGATGTAACAGCATTGCATACCTCAGCCATCCCCTAATAAATAAAGTTCAACTAAAAGTCCTTAGCACCGCAAAGATCAATCAACAGATAACGATAGTCCCTCCAAATCTAAGCAAAAAAGAGATCAAGCTATCAATATCAGATCACAAAATCACAATAAGCAAAAGCAACTTCAGTTAGCATAATAAGGGAACTGTTTCATAGGGAAAGATATTCAAAAGTAACATTAACATTTTCCTCCCGAGACTTTCTAGCGAATAAAAACCTCAAAATTCCAGAGGTTGCATAAATTTATCCCAAAAATCAAAAATTCAAAATCACAATTTACAATGAAATTAGGCAGTCCCGTTAAAGCAAATATAATCATAAACAGTCACTCCAAATCAAGTAGATCTAAATCAATTCCCATCCGCGTGAACAAGAAACACGGTTTCCACCCCGAATTCTAACCACCAGAGAATCTATACCCTCCAAATTGCACAAAACTAAAATAACCTCAACAAAAAGGTCAGCATTTAATCGATTGAGAAACCTAAATAGAATGCAATATAAACAATCATTTCCAGTAGGAAAAAAAAATTAATAAGGAGCAAAACGCACTCAGAGAATAAATTATGGCCTTTGGCTTCAGCAACCTTCAGAACTGTTCGCGTAAACGGTGGCCAAGAAAAACGTAACCTTCGCCTTTTATAGTTGGGAAATGAGATCCAAAAGGTTCTCTACAAGGCTACAACGACATCGGCACCGCGGGTCCGCTGCCAAAAGCCTGAATTCCCATTTTTCTTCTATGACCTTCTAGAACAATGGATCCAATTGTATTTTGCCACGTGTCAATTATGTACATTCCTTTTCTTGGCGGTCCTTTTATTATTATTATTTTTTTAATTTTCCTGCTTGGACGAAAGTTATGAGAAAAAAATAATAAATTAAGAAAAATAAATGCCAGTTTCTCTGTTTGAAAAGTGACAAAAAGGTTTTAGTTATTTTCTCACCAGATTGAAAGAAAATAAAGAGAAAATACCACTTTAGTTTAAAATCTTATTTAATTGGGTAATTCAATTGAAAATTTCAAATTGTCAGAAAACGTTGAAATTTTATCTGTTAATTCATTTCTTGAAAATTAAAGATATTTCTTATTTTGGTGTATGAGATTTCCTTTAATTTAATTAAATTATTTTTAAAAAGTCAATACATTTAAATCAAATAAAACCTTAAATTGACAATTGTGTTTTTTAATTTTTCAACTTTATTTAAAATTATATTTATGGTATCGTTCTTGTTAAATATGATAAATAATTTTTCTACGTCTAAATTATGCTTTCTTTTGCAAATAACTTCAAAAAATTTCATTTATCAATCTTTAGCATAAAAAGTATTAGAATTATCTGCTACTCTCAAACTATTACATATTATAATGTGTCAATTAAAAAAAACTAGTAATTTAATAGATATTTTTAATTATATATTATAATGTAAATGATGAGTTTGTATCATCTCATCATATCATATAATAATTTGATATTATAAAATATTATTTAATAATAAATTATAATATAATCTTTAAAATTTTATTTAATTAATAAAATATTTATTGATTTAAACTATTTTCCATAAGCTTTCTTAAAATGGTTCCTTGACAACCTCTAAAAATAGTATTTATATCAGGCCCATACATGTATTAAAAAAAAATACGACCGCACGATTCTAAAAAGGAAGCCCAGGGAATACAGCCCATTCAATTTCCATAATAAATATTAAAATGAATGATTTAATATCTTTTTTAAATAAAATTAAATATAAAAATTAAATAAAAATTTATTAACATACTTTATTTTTTAATGATTCGATTTTGTGTGAATAAAATATACTCTCTCAATTAAATAGATTTGAAAATAGCTTAATAAATTTAAAAATATCTTTGATTTTGAATTGAATCAATTTATATTTTTTATCGTTAGATCTCTATTATCTTAGTACGACGTAAAGTACGTGAATGAACCTGATGTTGAGCGAGGTGAGACGCAAATAAATGATGACAGGGCATTGATAAATTAAAAAATAATATTAAAAACTCTTCAAATTCCTTATATCTTCTCCATTTTAAAAAAAAAAAAAAAATTCCTTATATCTTCTCTTGCTTATGGATTTAAAATCCCGTATCTCCAGGGAATCAAAATTTTTTATCTCGCCTTTTCAGCTAAAACGTAAGTGCATGTTTCTTATATTACAAGCTTCCAAGTTATCGTTATCATTTAGAAGAAGACTTTCAAGCCTTCAATCATGGTGAGAAACCCCATGGCTAGGGCAAATCTTCCTTGAGCATTTCCTTCTCAATTTTGGCAAATAACTCACCATCTCTCACATATTCCATTATGAGAAAACCTTTCATTTGATGATCATACGGCCTCCCTCAACTCAGCGATTTTTGTGTGTTTACTGAGTTTTGTGGGTATTGTCGTTTTCAGTGCTTAAAAACTTCATCCGGACTGTGTTCTTTTGTTTTTTAATTTATTTTATAGAGCAAAGAAGTTGAGGGATCAAGTTGATAGGAGGAAATTGATAAATCTTTTTTTCCTCCTACTGCATGATAGATCTGATGACTTTTTTCTTGCTCCATCATATGAGTCCATCAAATGGATCTCTTAATGTTCTATTTAATGAAAGGACCTGCAAAATACAAAAAAAGGTCAGGGTCTACCGAATATGCTCCGGTGGAGACCCTCCGACGTTCAAGTCAGATTTTATGAATTAGAGTAGTATATTTAGGCAAGAGTTGCAGAGAGAAAATAAAAATGGAGTCCAGGAAGGAGAAGGAAAAAGAGCAGAGCCCTTTCTTTTTTTGTCCCTTATGTATATCTGCCTCTCTGTTACAATACTACCGTACGTACGGGTGTGTCAGGACTCCTTCCCATGCCAGACGGTCATTTAATTCTCTCCAGCGAACATGCAGGTAGGGTTGCCAGATGTTTGGGCCTACTATTCTTTCCCACCTCACTTCACTGGGCTGGACTTCTTCTTATTGGATCCGGGTTCAGGGTGGACCTAGCCTACCCCCGCGTCGGGTCGAGACTTGAAACGCTGGGTCGATCTTATTTAAGGAGGGCTTGATGGGTTTTGGGTTATTATTCTCCTCTTTGACCCGGTCTTGCTCAGGGCAAATGAAGTCCGGCGGTCATCAGAAATGATTAGGATGCAATTTATAATTTTGATTCCTGCAACTAGACAAAGAAAATAAAGAAAGTGAAGGCTTGATTATGGGTATAAGAAAGAGAAACAATTAAAGAAAGGAGAAAATTAAAAATTATATATTATTAATACATAAGTATTGGACAAGTAATCAATATCACCACTATTTTTTACACACTCTTCGATCAGTTAATTCTAATTTTTAAAAATTAAGACTTATTTTATATTTAGAAAAATTATTTCAAAATCATCAATCAAATTCTTTGGTAAGCGCTAGGTATTGTTAAACTTTAGATTGACTATTAATTTTTTAGTAGACGTGGACCTGGATGCAATGAATTTAGTCTTTTTAAAATTATGATTAATACTAAAGAAATCAAAAACTTTGACTTGAAAAATCTCTTTCGGGAAAAAAAATAAAAATTAAAAAAATATAAGAAATAAAATGTTAGAGTTCCATGGGAATGAAGGTTTTTTTTTTTTTTTCTTAGCATAGCTTTATATATTAAAAAGTAATTATATCGATGTGAAGAGAGAAAAAGAAAGAGCGAAAAAAGAGGTTGGAGAAGTGGAAGTGGTAATCGGATGAGGGTAGGGCTTTTGCTTTGGGTCTTTTTGCATCAGTTGTTGCAGGCTTCCCATTTGGTTGGCTTCTGCCTTCCCCTATCTCTAGGCAAGGGAAGGTCTTCTGATGGTTTTTCGGTTTTGTTCTTGCTCTGGCTTGAGTCCCTTATCGATCCTGTTAGGGCAGTGATGTTTCATTTTTCTTTTTCTTTTTTTCTTTTAATTTTCTTTGCATTGTTTGTTTTCCTTTTCTTTTTTGCGGATCCTTGTGGCTTTCAATGGAGGGTTTTTTTGGTTCTGCTCCGAGAATTTGCTCGGCTCTACCATCTAGAGAAATTCTTCGACAGATGTCAATATCTCGGAACCGCACCACGATGCTCGGTGACTAATGCTCCCATGAGAGCTATCGCCAGCCTCTTCCTAGCTATCGGTCCACACTCTCGCTTTTCTTGTTGCCAAGGGTTTTTTCTGAATTGCATGTTTGCTCTTTATCATCTGTTTGATGTTGTAGTTCGTTGCTGCTGAGTTTGTTTCGGTTGTTAGATTCTGTTCTTTGTGGTTGTTCAGTGAACATTCTATTCTTGTTTGTTTTCTAGGTCGCTTGTTTATTTTTATATTCTATTCTTGTTTGTTTTCTTGATCACTTGTTTATTTTTATTTATATTTTTCTGAAATCGTTGTTGGTTGCTATTGGATTTTTTATGTCTATTTTTATTGTTCTGTGTGGCAGTGATACTAGTGGAGGGTTTCTCAAGAGGTAGTCATTTCTTTTCTTACCGTTTGGGTCTTATTTGATTTGGATCTGAATAGTTTATTTTGTCTTTTTATTATTTGAGTGGTTTGATTTGTGGTTATTTCTTTGTTTTATTTTTCTAAGCTCTTGTTTTCATGTAATATCCTTTTTGCTCAATGAATCTAACTAATCCAAGCTCTATTGTATGGTAAAAAAAAATAGCTTTATATATTCAAAATATATGATATTACATTATGATCGCTAGATTTTTTCACTTCGGTCTAAGGTCAGACCCATAAAAACAGCCCATAATCTGAAGACTTCTAAATCTCCTGTAAGAGTCAAGTCCAGCCCGCTCAGTTGTAGGACCGGACTCCACCTAGATTCCTCAATCCGGTCGGCCCAGCCTTTTCGGCCCAATGATCAGGCCTCCTCTAGACTCAACCTTAACCACATCTTCCATCCCGGCCCAGAAGAAGGAAAGTGGCTAGCCCATCTGACTGGTAGGTCCACGTGTCAGAGAAAAATTAAGTGGCCGTTACGCATGTAGCAGGAATCTGATATTCTCGTACGTCCAGATCCGTATGGCAGAGACACGTAGTCTAATTACAAAAACTTTGTTACACGTCGCTAGCAGACAAAAGGAAATGAATAAAAGGAGAAACACTCTTCTCATGGACTAAATTTTTTCTAAGTTCGCATAAATCTTGTAAAATTTTATTTTCTGGATCTCATATCATCATTATATAATAATATTTTTACAAATTATAAATCTTAATAATATTTTGTATTAAAAAATAAATTTAAATTCACTTTTATATTTATTTATTAAGAGTGAAATACATTGATTTTAATTTCAATTTTTTTATCAAATAAATCATTATCTTTAGGTTAAAAGCAAAATAAGTTATGTCATATTAAAATATTAATAAGGTTGTACAACAAGTGAGTTGAGAAAGGAGAAAAAAAATGAGAGGTAACAATTCGAGAAGGAGCCTGAGTCGGTGGGACGAGGCTCCTGTGCCTTTCGGTTGGAGTTGCCTCGCAGTACATGGGTCTTTGGTTTCTTGTGTTCCTTTTAATATTTTGTTTGAGAAATTTTTATTTGGTTTTTGTTGAGTAGAATTTTGTTTTTCTCCTATTTTCTCTGGTTGATGCTGATCGGAATAGTTGCAAGCTAGTGATAATAGACGTGGGCATGGGTGATTCAATTTATTTTTCAAATTGAGCCGTAATCAGTTTAATTGTCTAATTTAAAATAGATGGAGGTAATTTTAATTTTTTTAATAATTTCGGTTGGATTTTGAAGCGGTTATAATTCTGATTTTTTATAATTTTAATTTTTATCAAGTTCAAATTACGAACGACCAATTTCAATTTGAAAAATATTTAAAAATAAAAAATTTAAATAAAATATAAAAATAAATATAAATCTTAAATATTATTAAATATATATTTTTATTAAATAAGTAAATTATATAAAATATTTTTATTTATATGATAAAAAATAAAATGATATTACATATAATATATACATTTAAATAAATTATTTAATAATTTAATTTATCTATACATCAATTTTAAATCACATAATTTTATAAAATAATTTATTTAAAAATAAAAAATTAAATTAAAATTAAATTAGATTGCTGATTTAAAAAATTAATTCATATAAGAGAGTTTTAACTATAATCGATTCTTTAATTTAAAATTTTGGTCCAATTCAAAAATTAAAATTAATTATCAATTCAATTTTAATTCAATTCATAGTCTAAATCCAACTATATCATATTTAAGTGATAATATCAGAGTTTTGTATTTAATTTTTTTAAAATGATTTTGTAATTATATGAGATTGAAAATGTCAGAACTAATTTGCTTTTTGATAAACTCTGATAGGAGAAGTATTTTTGACTTTTACATGTTTATTTTTGTTGGGTTTTTTACGCAGATTGTTGTTTTTAATTTTCTTACTTCCCTTGTGTCTATCTCAACGAATGCTTCATCGTGTGATGGCGGCGATTTCGCTGTGTTCTGAGGCATATTTAGATGGAGGATAAACAACGATTCAGCCGAATTCAGGGGGGTAGGGCGGTACACTTCTAGTCGATGGATAGTTGATTCTGGAGTGTCTTTTCTTCTGGGTTAGGCTTATTGGACTTTATTTGAGCTGGACTTTTCTAACTAAGCCCGCTTCATTAAAAAAATGCAACGCAGTTTTGCATTTTGTAAAATAAAATAATTTTAATGATAAAATATAATCTTCATAATTTTAAATATTATTTTAATTAAAATAATATTAAAAAATGTTGATAATAATAATAATAATAAAAGAAAACATAAGAGACGCAGGAAGTAATTCTATTCCTGCACGAACCGACTCAAAGCAGTCGGATGCTCTAAAGCTACCGTCGCCGTCAACCCTGCAGCCTTGCCCCTTTCTCAAGGTCAGGGTTTCTTTGGGACATTATCTCAAGCACCACCATCCTCCGTTTCTTCTCAAAAGTCAAATCCACCATTTCAAGATGGCTGAAAAATTGGAGGACATTCCCGATTCTTTTCTCTGTTGCATTTGTCTGTAAGTTTCCCTCTCCTCCTCTTCCATTCCTTTAATTTTCGCTGCTTTCTTGATTTTTCCTCTTAATTTAGAGGATATATGTATATTACTCGATAACTAAGGCTGTGGGTCGTGGATCTGAGTTTATTCAAAGCGTTCACGAGACCTTTTTTGTCCATGGAAATTGAATTATAGATTTGGACATTATTATCTTTTTTTTTGGGGGGGAATTTTGCGCAAGTGTTTGGATAACTCTCTAAATTTGTATGAAATCTGTGACAAATATAAAGTCCTGGGTAATGATATAATTGTAAATGAATAATGAATTCCTCATAATCGAAAACCGAAGGTTTTTTTTTTTATGTTGGCTTTGTGATTAGATCGATTATGTGAATTTTCGTAGCTTTATATATGTAGCTTTAACGCTATGGCTTGATGAGGGTTGTGGATGACTTGTAGTCTTGATTGTCCTTTCTATTTGTTGTTTTATGATATGTATGATTTATTTATTATTATTTCTTTAAATTGATGCTAAATTTGATTTTTTTTTTTCTTTTTTTGGTTTTCAGGGATCTTCTATACAAACCCATAGTGCTCTGTAAGTCATTGTTTCTGCTTGAAAAATACAATACTTCGATATGTTTCAGACTTCTTTTTTTCTTAATTATCTTTTTGTGGTTGTAGCTTGTGGTCACATGTCCTGTTTCTGGTGCGTCCATAAATCCATGAATTGTCTACGTGAATCCCATTGTCCAATTTGTAGGCATCCATATAATCACTTCCCAACCATCTGTGAGATGCTGCACTTCTTGCTTTTGAAGATGTATCCCATTACCTATAAGAGAAGGGAAGAACAAATTCTGGGTAAGCTTCATATTCTTTGTGTAGTTCTTTACTTTGTGCTGATGCGCAGTACACAATGAACACAACTCTTGGTTAATGATTAGTGGTCTCAATTCTATATTAAATGATTACTTTTTTTAAATAATGAAGGCATTATAGGAATGGCAGCCAGTCAAGTATAGGGTACTTATCCGGCAAAAGCCTATTAGTATGTTTGGATAGTGGGTTTGGCATGGGTTCACATTTAGCATATAGTACCCATATCTGTTAGTGCATCATCAAGCCAAGTCAAGTTTTGAAGAGTTCAAGCTTGATTCATTAAATCTGTTTTGAGCTTGAGCTCAAAATCAAATTTGAAGCTCAGGCTTTGCTCTTTTAGAGTTTATCATGTTCAGTCTCGATTCCAATTAGCTTGTTTATCGTGTTTGAGGCTCAGCTTGTATTTGGTTCATTTATCAAGCTTGCGTTCTCAACTCTATGTAGCTTGTTCATTAAGATTGTAAACTCAAGCTTGACTTGTTTTAGATCACAAGAAAAATAATAATTATTTGAAACTCATTTAATAATAAAATTAATAAATGATACGAATTAAATTAGTAACTTGTTTAATAACTCTATTTGTCATTTAAAAAATATATTGTTTTTTATGAAATTAATTAAATTTAAATTATAAATAACTATGTTCTATATAACTTAATTATATCATAGTTTTAAATATTTGTTATTAATTTTATAGAACTGTGAACTAATGTTTAATATATTTGCAATAGTATAAAATGTAAAAAATTAATATAAATGAACTTGTAAACGAGATAGTTCACCAGCCTAATTTATGATCATACTTGCGAACTTGTTTAACAGAATAGCTTATGAGTTCATTATACGAGCTAGCTTGCAAGTCCTAAAGCTTATTAATAAGCTTGACTTTGGCTTGTTCAAAAAAATGAGTTGAGCTGGGCTTTTGCTAAGCCCTCGAGCAGCCCATGTGCGGCGTTACTCATTTAAAGCTTTGTTATTGGGTTTGGGTCAAGAGAGACTCAAAGCTAGTCATATATTGTTGTGGAGGAAAATCAGACTATTCAAGGGTGTGAGTGGGTAAAATAATTAAATATAGGAATGTACTATTTACAATGGTATTTATATTTCATATATTACATTTTAAATAAAATTTGTAGAATTATTAAAATAAAATATAAAATATCACTAAAGATGTGTATGTACAATATTAGTTAAAATACAATAAATTAAACAAGCTGGAGATTTTTCAGGTAATAGTAATAGGGTTTATTATAGGATTGGTTAGTTCAGGATAAATACTAATCAAGTTTTAGTTCATTAGTTGGGACCTACCTTGTTGCCATCCCTAGTCTATTGGCAATACTTACCTATTGTTGATAGGCAGGAACGATTCATAGAACTTTATAAAATTGTAATGATTTTTTGATTGACATGATATTAAGCATTAATTCCTCAATAAAGGTCTTTCCATTTAATAATTACTGATATTTCACTCTTAATAGTTTCTATAGTGGGCACATGTAGTATTTATTCTGCTAGTGTCTCTAACATGGGTTTTGAGTACTAAAGACCTAAGTTTCTCTACAAATAACAGGAATATCATTAAAATTCAATGATATCACATTGTTGCCTTTGCATGTTTCAGCGGAAGAAAAAGCAATAGGCTATTTTTCACCACAGTTTGATTTCAGTGCATGTGGATCTAATGCCAATCAAGAACATAATCCCCTCAAGGATACTGAACATCCATCAATTACTAGTTTGGAGTCCACCTCAGTCTCAGATTCTTGCTTCAGCAGCCAACAGGTGCCAAATGGAAATTTCAAGATGGTGTCGATCACTGATGTACAGTGCACTGCATGCAAGCAACTGCTTTTTCGTCCAGTTGTTCTCAATTGTGGCCATGGTAACTTTTTGGACTTCGATTAGCCCCTAAAATGCTATCAGGTATTGTCACCTAACATCACAAATCTTTGGGATTGATCTTTATTAAATATTTCTTTTTCTGTTTTTATCTTGTTTGAGGGTATTGTGAGGCTTGCATCATGGCTTCAGTTGACAAGGGGCTTAAATGTCAGATGTGTCAGTTTTTACACCCAACTACTTCTCCAAAAGTCTGTTTGGAGCTTGATTGTTTTTTGGAGAGGCAATTCCCTAAAGAGTATGCCTCAAGAAGAGATGTTGTTCAGCTCAAACAAGCATGCATGGAGATTGAGAACCAGACTGACTGTATGTCTGCCCCTTCCATCCTAAAACTATCTGCTCAGTTGGTCCCTTTGATTTTAATACGTCAATGATGTTTCTTCCAGTCATTTTTTCTTGGATACATGCTTAACTTAATGTGTAAAAGCTGGATTACCAATCTAAGAAAAGTACATATTAGGGAGGCGGAATGCATTTCTAGTGGTTCACATGCCTGCTAAGAAAAATTGCATTCATTAATAGTCAAGAAGGCATCTACTTTGTTAATTTTTTTTTTCTAGAATTTGTCTAATTATAAAAATAGAACATTATTCTATAGTGCTACTTCACCCCAATGTCTAAGTATTGTTAATTTCTAAATTTTTGAAACATTATGAGTTATACTCTGCTTCAGTTTCTAGAGGAGCTAGTAAAAAATTTCTCTTATTTCATCAGTGCCAAAGGAAGAGCATTTGCAGCAGGGGGCTACGCCTGCTGAGTTAAAAGTTCATATTAACGTTGGCTGCGATTATTGTGGGGTAATTTCTAGTCCATTTCATGATTTTGTGGTGATTTCCTTGTTTTAGTGACATGACATACTCTGCATCAATTGCACCTCAACTTGGCTATTTGACTTAATTTTAGCCAAATATGGTCTTTGCAAGGTGGAGACGTTTAGGTGTCAATCAACTAGAATGTTGAAGTTATCCATGTTTGATGAATTTCTAGACACAGCATGATGTCTGTGATTGATGCTTTTGTTTAGCTAGGACTATTCATTACTTTATCATTTATTATATGGAATGTCTAATAAGCATATCAAGATTGCAGTATATTGGCATGAGAGCCAATAGAAATCTTTAGTATTGATGGATCTCTCTCTCCCTCAATTTCTCACTCGCTCTCTCTCTGTTGTGCTTGTTGCTTTGTGGCTTAAGCAAACTGCATGTTGCCGAAAGTCTTGTGTCCTTCACTCTATCACAGTAATAATTTGAATCTTATTGGATTGTTCTTTATGTATTCAAAATGAATATTACCTGTTACAAATTGTAAAGCAGTACAAACGGGGATAGATACCACAACTGTGGTGTGGATCTTTCCAAATATAAAAAATAGCGGTACTTCTAATTGGTATTTTGTTTTGTTAGCTTAATATTATCCACAGAACTGTAACACTATGCATGTATCAACAGATGTATCCTATAGTCGGGGACAGATACCAGTGCAAAGATTGTGTTGAAAAAATCGGTTTTGACCTTTGTGGAGACTGTTATAATACTCGCTCCAAGCGTCCTGGGAGGTTCAATCAACAGCATACGCCGCAACACAGGCTTGAGCGTGTAAAATCCTCCAACTTTCGTCATGTATTGTTGAGGCTGGTGAGTGACCAGTTTGAGGATGTTTCTGTTGGGTTCACAGACTACGAGGATCCTTCAGAAGTTTCAGAAAATGAATCCCCTACCTCCACTTTGTCTCCTGAGACTCATGAGAGTACCAGAAATAGTTCGGATACTTCTGTTATCCAAACTGAGAGTGCAGATGATCAAAATGAGACCGAATCAAGAAGTTAAATTTCCCCATATGTGCAATTGCATTGGGCTGGTTTATCAAATTATACCCGAAGAAGAAAAAGGGTTGCATTTTTCAATGTATATTTTGGTGCATTCTGCTCTGGCTGTCTCATATATTCGCAATTCCTATAAATAGAGTTGATCGAATGTTGCTTGCTTTCTAGCTCTAACTGAATCCTTGATAAACATTTCAAGTATTGGCATTTGCATCGTCGTGAATTAAATTAGTAAACATTCATTCTTTATGCATGGTTTATGTATTTGGAAGACCAGGGCTTGTAGATTTGCTATATATATTATTGTTTTGCTTGTGTATTTGCTGTCTAAGATTATGGAGCCCTTTTATTGTATACAGTAGTTTAATGATACTGGACGTGGCAAGTGAAGTGGGCTGGCAGAATGCCGTCGTCGTCTTCTTCTTCTTCTATTATTATTATTATTATTAATTACTTTGGTGAGAATTATCTAAATAAAACTTAATAATTTTAATAATAAAAGTTATTGAAAAATACAAAGTACTTAATAGATTGAATTTTATTGTTCTCAATAATTTTTTAATTTTAAATTTTAAAAGAAAATTTTATTTTTTAAAAAATAGGTGCTTACTAAAAATATGGTGGTTTGTTTATGGTGGTAGTATTTTTCAAGCTCATAACTCGGCCTTTTTTATTTTATTTTAATATAAAAATTTAAATTAACTTATGCGTATTAAATATTTATAAACTAATTTTTACGCATGAAGTCAAAGCCCTAAAAGAGAAAGATAACAAAGGACAAATGTGTTTTATTATCAATTTTTCATGCCATACTATTTCTTCAGTATCAATTTCAATGAAAATTATTAACTGTCCACCATCAAATCTTAATGACCAAATTTCGGCCTCTCTTTCTGTTAGGTCTTCCTTTCTGATTTATTGACAGCTCCAAACTTAAGCAAAAAGATAACAACTTTAGACTCTTTATCTAAGAAAATTAAAACCCTACCCTTTTTAATCTGTGTTTTTTCTCATTGAACTATAAGAAAGTCAGTTTTCTTTGTTTTTTCTTCTCTAGGAACTTGGTTTCCCTTCGTTTACCATTATGTTGGTCTTTCTCTACCCCTACAGGAAGAGTACACCTTCACTTTTAGTTTGTAATTTCTTTGTATGTGGGTGTCTCTTAATTTCGATAAAGGATATGCTTGTTTAAAGTTTTAATGAAAATTTTGTGTTTCAACTCAATCTAATGGCAACGAAACTTTCTATAATACTTACTAAATTTTGGTGTTGGAAATTCAAATTTCAAAAAAATCTTAGTTGGATATCAGAATTTGGAACCGTAAATTAAAGAAGGGTAAAATGGAGTTTTTACAAAAAAATTCTAAGTACTTTTAAAAATACATCTTGAATATAAAAATAAAAGTGAATAAATGAAATGATTTTCTATTAAAATCTCACCTTCGACCATCAAAAATGATCTTTACAATATAATTATAAATAGTCAACTCAAAATGGAGAGAGAATGAGTCATTTTTATATTTTCTTCCTTTCCCGTATTAAATTTACTCGCATTTAAGAGAAACTAATATTATTTTAAAGTTTTGATATTAAATTTAAGATTTTTTTTTTAAGTTTATCTAATCGTCTTTTCTCACCTTTAGTTTCTCTTTTAAGGGTAGATTTCTCTAAGGTAAGTTTATTTCTCCTTGGATAATCTACAGTTTTATACCTCTTTCTGTGAATGTATGTCATTTTTAGGATTTGATTAGAATGCATGCAAGGGTTGAAAATGTAAATTCAAAGTATGTTGGGATGATTTTCTATTTTATTGATACATGTTAATGTTTATATATTATTTGTATCGTTTAAGGGCTCCTTAGTTAATATAATATGATTGTTGGCCGTTGTTTATAGTTTTGAGTGTGGTTTGGAGGCCGTAAAGAAGAGGCAAAATTGTATTCTGCATTATAAAAGAATCCAAATTTGACTGTTGAACCTACCCGTGTAGGCTACCACCTTTGGTAGTCTAACCTGCCCTAAAGGAATGAACTTTCGGAGACTTTAGGCTGTCCAACCTGCCGTTGAAAATTCCTTATTCAGTTGTTTTCAGTTTATTTCTCATGTGTTTTCTAGTATGCCTTAAGGGGTTTCTTGAAGTAGTTTTAAGAGTCGTAAAAGTTATGTTTGATTTCTCATTTAAGTCCATTTGTATAAAATCAAATTTGGTAGACTGTAAAAGCCAACAGTGAAATAATCGTCGGAAAGCATGGCTCATGTCAGTAAGAAGTGAGTAGGACTAAATTAGAATTTTTATAATAATCTAATCAAATGTTTTAAATATGTTCATGCATTACGGATGCCATGTATATTGAACACGTTATTTTGCATTAGAATCACGAATATAATGTATTGCATTTTTAATTGTTATTATGGATGAATATTGATTGACCCACTAGTTCTCATGATATGATATTATATGTTTATTTATAACGGATATAAAAGTTCAGGTCGAGACATATGTAAGAGAAAGTTTAGGGTGCCCATTCAATGCCCCTGACACTATGAATACGTTATGTTTAATAAAAAGTTCTGAGTAGTATCTTAGTGATAAGTCCATCTTATTGTGATTTATTTGTATTGTAATACATACATACGAGCATATATTTTATTAAACTGTTTTTTGCTATATTTCTACTCACTAGATTATAGTAATTTATAGTTTTTTCCCTAATATAGATTTATATTTGATAAAAGCTTTAGTATATGTTTATATTTATGCACATATTAAGTTTGGTTTATATTATGAAAACGTTTTATCTATGATTTATAGATTATATTGAAATTATATCAAATATATATTATGTACCGAAGGTTCGTTACGGATTTCGACGACTTTAAATCGATTTAAACTTTAATATTAGTAGGAGTTCGGTTATCAGATTGTTACATTATCTATCAACTGACTCTAAATTTTTGTGTGGAGATGGTTGCATGCGATTTTCCTTTACTTCTTGCACTTGGGTCAGTCGGCATACAACCTTCATGGGTACAACTGGTGGAGTTTTATGAAGCCACCATAAGTGTAGCCTTCTTAGTGGTCGCTATTCCAGAGGAAGAGAAACAAATTTTAGAAGATGGTTGTGATGCTACCTATGTTAGATCTAGATCAAAAAGGGGGCCTGTATAACTTGGATCTTAGACACTTCTTGTTTGTATTGGCATTGTAGGCCTCGACCCTTTAGACTGAACCAATAAAATCTTAATTTCTAAAAAAAATATGCCATAGAAATCTAGTTAAATGCCTCAGAATTTTATTTATTTATTTTATAAAGAGCAGTTAAAAATTATTAATTAGCATCAAATTTGTGTTGCCATTGTCTTCACACAAAAGTCCTATATTCACAGAGCACTTGCAACCCTAATTGCAAAAAGGCTATTATAAATTACAGGGACATGACATAGAGGTTTTAAATGATGCTAAGGCTCTGTTTGATAAGACTTTTATAATGTTTAAAAAGTGACTTTTCAAATTAATAAATTATATTCAAAAAATTATAAAAAAGTTTTTATGTTTTAGAAGGTCTTATAAGAAAGATTTCATATTGCTTTTTATAAAAGCTAAAGTAAAAATTATGGTAAACAAGTCCTAAATCTTAGGACTTAAACTTTAAACTCTAGGATAAGTGCTTTTTTATTTCAACTTTTCCAAAATCTTCGATAGTATAGCTAAGGCAGTAATGAATTCTCCGTTCCTACGACAGTGGATACGTAGTGATAGAGAAATATAGGAGAACAGAAGAGGTTGTGTCAAGACATCTTGCAATATATTAGAATTTTGTATAGTTGAACAGAGTGTAGAGAAGTTTTTCAAAAATTAAGATATATTTTCTATGGTAGGTTAAAAAGTGAAGCTTTTGGATATTTTAAAACTCTAAAAATATCATGCTAGCCGGTAAATATAATGACTAATGAGGCTTATTGGTAACTTCCTTTGTTGCAACGCTGCGTTGCATGTCTCCGCCTTTATCAGTCTACTCTTGAATCGCCAGTGCATTTTTACTTGTTACTAGATCTTATATATATTAAAAAGTAACTTAAAACTAAAGATATCGTAACAACAATAAGATTATTTTTATTACTAATTAAAGTAATACTTCATTTATTTCACAAATATAAATAATTTATTTATTATTTTTTAAATATATTTTATTTAATACATAATGAAAATATACACCTTATTAATTTTAATAATGTAATAAAAAATAGTATTGATACGACATAATGTCATATGGCAATGGTCTAATAATTTGAAACGTGATCGCAGAGGTCTCACTCTTAAAAAGGAAGATCAGCATATCGTAACACTCGGTGTTTCGCCAAGACTCGCCCTTTCCTGAGGAGGTTGAATATTCATGGAAAGTTACCGTTAATTGATATAATATAACAGATCTCCATTACATCTATAAACGCGAGATCCCCTATCTACTATATTTGCTAGTCGGTATCAGTCAGATTTTCAGGAGACTCAATAAGCAACTTCATTCTCTTACAGTATAAAAACAAATAGATACATAGTTCAAAGTACGCATTATTACACACTCATTATAAGCTCAATGCAATCTATTACATTCGCCTATTCTATTAATTTACTAACTTGAGTATCGAAGTGGCTGTCTATAAGCGTCAACCATCTGATTTTTTCTCTTTTGCAGATTGACCAATCATAGTTCAGCTCTATTTCCAGTCACATCATTTAGTTTCGTTGCCGAAAATTGCATTAAATTATTTCTATTCATTTGGATTAAATCTAGTTTTCTAAATCGCTTTACCCTAAAAAACCCTTTCTTTATTCTTCAAATGGCTGACAATGCATGAGCTGCTAAGTCCACTTCTAACAAAGAGACTATCATTTCTTCCACCCCTAGCAATGGGCAAAATACTCTATCCATGGTCAATGAGGCGGAGCTTAACAACCTGAATAATGAACAGATACTCCAATACATTAAAAAGCTACAAGCAACTCTCGAGAAATATAAACCTCGGGAGGAGGCCTCATTTATGACTCCTACAATAAGGGAGGAGGCTTCCATTGAGACCCTAAGAACTCGGACGAAATTGATTCAAACACAGTCCAAAGGAAAAGCCAAGTTAGAGGATGAGGAATCGTTGGACAAGATCTCAAAAGACGTCGACTAGAAGCTGGTCTGTGCTATACAGAAATACCAAAGGAGCAAGATGAGGACTATAGCCTGAATGATGCCTCGTCCTAGACGATGCCTCACCCTTGTCAAAGGAAATCTTTACAGAGACATTTCCTACCAAATTCAAGCTGCCCAGTTTAAATAAGTACAACGGGACACCAGACCCTAGGAGCCACCTGACTATTTTCCAAACAATGATGCAACTTCAGGACATCAATGATTTTGCGTTGGCCGAGTGTTCTCGTCCATACTTACAAGTTTGTTTTAGAAGTTGTACCAACATCTGAGTTCAGGTTCTATTCAAAATTTTACACAGTTTACTATGATGTTTTAATATAGATTTATTGCATGCATACCTCCTAAAAAGCTTCGCCAATGAGAGGGTGAGTCTTTAAGGGACTTTATCTCATGTTTTAATGCTAAAGCGATATAAATTGAAGACCTAAATCATGAAATAGCGTGCGAATCATTGAAAAATGAAACTTGCAACATCAAGTTTATGGACTCCTTGATCAATAACCATACTGCTACTTATCAACAACTGATGGATAAGGCTTAGAAATACATACAGCTGGATGATGAAGTTCAAGTGTTGAGAAAGGACGAGAAGTTGGGTCAGAGTAAGACTCATAAGTCAAATAAGCAATGGTATGAAAGTAAAATGAGTTTGTCACGGAGTAGGAATGACTGAGGTAAGTTTAGAAATTATACTCCACTAAATTACTCACAAACATACATACTTATATGGATCAAGAAAAAGAGCATAGAGGTTAAATGGCCTGCCAAACTTAACTCGGACAAATCAAGCATGCGAGATAGCACAAAGCATTATCGATTGTGTGAAGATCATGGACACACTACAGAAGAATGCAGGCAACTAAAGGACAAAACTGAAAGACTCATTAGATATGGAATTCTAAGGAGGTTTGCTTTAAAATATAGAGAAAAAAAAAGAGGTCAGAATCTAAGATAAGAGTATCCATCAATTCTGATGAAAATAAACCCGTAGGGGTTATTCACGTAATTGCAAAAGGACCAAGTGGTAACAAGGGTCTACAGAAATAGAATGTTACAGATATTCAGCTCTTGAGTCAAACCCCAAGTCTTTAAACGTAGAGTATGATAAAAATGAAGATGCCAAAATTGGTGAGTTGGATGCGAACTGAAAGGGACCCTAAGATTCATAAGGTTATTTGTCCTGGTTCTTATAAATTGATTGAATAAGATAGCTGAGTTACTTTTTACTCTTTGGAGTATTTTGTAATTCAAAAACATGTTATCAATAAAATTATGATTTATTTTTTTAAGTCTTTTGTTGTTTAAATAAAATTATCAAAATCGAAAAATTGATGAAAGTGTGGGGAAAAGAAAAATCGCCATAAAGCGGGTAACCGCTAGGCATTTAAACCGATGTTAGTCTCACTAATAAAATTATCTAAGGTATTTTATGCTGAAACCACGAGGTGAGTAACTGCCAGGCATTTGATCAGGTATTTGCTCCGCTAATAAAATTATCTAAGACATCAGGTATTTGTCCCGCTAATGAAATTATTCAAAACATTTTATGCCGATGCCACAAAGCAGATAACCGTTAGGCGAGCTATAAAACGGGTAATCGCAAGCGATCGAGTGTTAGTTCCACTAATAAAATTATTTAATGCATTTTATGTTGACGCTACAATGCAGGTAAAAGGCGGATATCCACCAGACTCATGACCGGGTGTTAGTTCTATTAATAAAATTATCCAAACCACTTTATACTTAAATTTAAACCATAAGGTGAGTGTCCATCAGACTTGTAATTAGGTGTTAGTCCTATTAATTAAATTATTTTTAAGATTATTTTATGCGAATGCTATAAAGCCAATAATTGGCGGACTGATTATCAAATATTAAGTCCTGTTAATAATTTTAGTTATTTAATTTTAGGCCACAAGGTGAGTTTTCGCCAATTCGATAACCAAGCGTTAGTTCTATTTATTAAAAATTTTTAAAAATGTTTGTATAACAAAATTATAAGGCGAATATCCGTCAGATTTATGATCAAGTGTTAATCTCAATTATTAAAATTGTTCCAAGTATTTTTATAAAAAACCACAGATGAGTATTGTTCATGAACAGATTGAGACTATAGACTCCTGGTCTTTAATTTCACAGGTTTTGATTTTCGGCAGTTGTAGGTAGGCCGCGTGATGTGGTTGAATTTGGGGTTATTATTGGACTTTGAGTTTTATGTGGATTTCTTTTATAGGTCTGTAACTTTTGCTCAATAGATCATGTTTAAATGTAATTTACTTTGCATTTGATAAAAAAATAATTGTAATAAAATTAAAATATTTTAATTTATTAATTAAAATTTAAAATATAAGTTAATGTGAGTATTTAAAAAATAATTAAAAAAACTTTTTAGCCAACTATTATAATACCGATGTACTTGTATTGAACCGATGAAACTCGCGCGGTGATTAAAGTTTAGTCACCTGAAAAAGACAAAATAAAATAAAACAGAACAGAAAAAAGCGGGAGGACGTGAAAAAACGATTGTATTAAGTTAAATAGTAATAAAAATGGTTGATATCTGAGCTGCGTGATGATTGGGCGAAGATCATTATTCACACGTTAGCCATTTGTACGGGTCGTTATAAGCCTAGGGACTAGAGAAATTTTAAAAAATAATAATAACTTAGAGGTTAAAAAGATAGTGATTAATTAATTAATTAAATAATTTACAGTAATTCATATGTGAGTGTAGAGTAGGGTCCCTAGGATTATATCAGGGTTTCAGGAGATTCCTTTTAAAAAAGCTGTGGGTATTTTGTAAAATGATAAGAATCCAATGTGGATGCTCCTACTGTTTGTTGGGTGTGCTTGCAGGAAGAAGTGGACCCACTACCGTCAACCCCTCGCACACTCCAACAGGCATTCGCTATTGTAAAAATTTTATTTTAAAGGGAAATTAAAATTATATTATTTTATAATAATTTATTTAAAATTTTTTATAACATCGAATAATTTCAACCTATTACCATATTATTAAATATAAATTCTTAAGAGTGTAAAAAGTTACACATCTTTAATATTATCTATATTTTTTTCCGCCCATATAATAAAAAATTGATATCTGGCTAATTTTATTATATAAATTAAAGAAAGCACGTTGAAACAACTTGCTAGTGACTCCTTTTGAAAAATTCCTTAAAGTGGAAGGAAACTTAAAGAGAGATAACAGGAGATTATTTTTTTAATTTTTATTTAAATAAATAGAAAAATAAAATATAAAATATAAAATATAAAATATTTTTATTTTTATTTTTATTTTATAATAAGAGATAAAAAAAATGAATGAAAAATAATCCTACATCAAGAAATTTATCATCATATTCTTTTTATTTTTTTATTACTGATGTAGATATTTATATTGATTTGATTAAAATATAATTGAGCTGTAATTAGTTAGCTTGTAAAAAATATATTTCAGGAAATTTGAGGTAGATGATATATATGGTAATTATTTTAATAATTAGTAAATTAGAAAAATAGGTAAATATAATAAATTATTTAATATTAATAATTATGTAAAAATATGTATTTTAATTTTTGTGTTCATTAAATTTTATATCGTAAAGGAGTGGAGTTGGTTATGAATAATATAGAATTTGATGCTAATGGTAATTGTTTGTAAAATTTCATATTGTTCAAAAAAGAATAAATCTTGATAAAAAATAAAATATTATATTATTTGAATTTTTATATTCATGAATGGAACCGCATATTAGATGAATTCATTTTATTTTATTTTATAATCACAATTCATAATTTAATTTTGAGGATGATTATGCGGTCATATAATAATTTTTTTTATTTACTTAAGTAAATTAAATGAAAAATAATAAAAGAAAAATAAAATTTATTTTCATTTCTCCCTTTATTTTCTCTTCCCTTTCCAAACAAAAAAATAAAATCTTTACTATTTCTCGTAGTTTTTTTTTTTAATTAATTGTTCCAAAATGAAGAGTATATTTAGATATTAGAAAGAAAATTTAAATAAATAATTACAAAATTATGTATGATTTAAACTATTTTTAAAATGAATTTTTTAACAATTAAAAAAAAACTCTCATTTCAAATTAAAAAATTGATAAAAAATATATATAAATCTAATGAATTAAATTTTTATGAAATTTTGATATTACCTTTTATTTGAATTTTTTAAAATAATTTAATTTAATTCTTCTTCTTTTAATTTTATTGTTTGAAATAAAATAATTTATTTTTTATAATTTATAAAATTTTTATTTTTAAAATAAATAAATTATATATGAAAAATATTTTATTTTTAAATATTTTATTTTTTATAATAAATAAAATTTTGATTTTTAAAATAAATAAATTATATATAAATAAATATATTTTAAAAAAGCTTAATATACATTATATTTGATGTGATATTAAAGTAATTATATGAATTTCAGTATTTCTACATACCAAATCAATTAATTAATTAAATTTACTTTTCTAAAGACATAAAAATATAATAAATTAGAGATCCAAACGTAATTTCACACCTTTATGGAAATTGGCCAAACACAATATAAAATTATAAAAAAGAATTCTAAACATTTTACGGAAGTTGGCCAAATTTAAGCATATTTATTATTGGAAACATATTATGAATTTTTTTATAAACAGATTTAGTTCTGTAAATATCATAAATTGATTTTTGAAAATTAGATAGCTTTTGATATTGTAAGGAATATAAAAATTAAGGATATTTCGTGATTTTTAATTTATATATTAATAAATTACAATAAAATATATATATATATTCTAAATTCAAACTTACGAATTTCAATCCGAAAATTCACCCGAACTAAATTATAATTATCAAAATCTATATTAAAATTCAGTCGGATAAAATTCTTCAAAATACCCAGCGGTCGGGTTGCCATCATACTTGTAAAATATATTTATTTTATCTTCTTTCATAACTTTATTTTAAATAAAAATAATAAATAATTTTAAAACTTAAATGGAAACATGGCAAATTTAAACTTAAATAAAAGTCTAGAAATTAATTAAAAAAAGAAATAGCTTATTTAAATCTATAAAATAATATTGAATCAAAATTAAAAGTAAGAATTATCTACAATATCATTAAAAATTTATTAGCTCATTCTAATTAAAAAATTACTCAACTAAACTATTAACATTTTATAAAATCAAATTATTTACTCTTTCCATCTAAAGAACTTTAATGTCTACTTATTAAAATAATTCAAACGTCTTCATTTGATAATCAATTTTCATCCTATGTAATTTTTTTATTATTTTTTAATTAATTATTTTTTAATTTATTTAATAAAATAATTCAAATTCTTTAATTAATTAACATTTATATTCTAATTTTTCTTATTTATTAAATAAAATAATTTAAACATTTTTCTTAAACTCATCTTTGTATTCCAATATTCAGATATTGAATAGTGGAAACTCCAGGGACAAAATAGTGGAGACTGCATGCTAAGACCACATGAAAATAAATGAAAAAAAAATGGAGAAAAAAAAACATTAATCAATAACTTTCTTTATAATTCTAACCACAAAAGAAAATTATAGGATTTAAATAAATAGAATAACAATGAATAAATAAATAATGAGTAATGGAATTTAATATTGAAAATTAAATTTTTTTTTTGGAAATGAGAATTGAGAATTGGTAGAGTAAAAACTGACATCTCTCATATATTATTCAGATACATCTATCATGAGACTAAATCTATAAATGTTATTCTTTAAATTAATTTTTTTATTATTTTTTTTCAAAATTTTAGAAAAGTATTTGACCAATTCATTGATTAATGATGCAAATCATTATTTTTCTAGGTACATTGATAATTATTTTGTTCACTATTCAATATCAAAAGATAGTGAGAAATATAAATTTTTTAAAAGATTTGAATTTATTTTATCTAATAAAAATATTAAAATATAAATGTAAATTATAAAAATATTTAAATAATTTTAGTAAATAAGTTAAAAATAAAAATAATAATAATACCAATTAGGATGATAAAATAGCAATATCATATTTTGGTAAAAATTAATTTGAGTTTTTAGTAAGATCATGATAAATTTTAAATATTTGATTTAGTTATTTAAAATATAAATATAAATATAAATAAGGAAAATGTTTAGATTATTTAAGTTAATTAGCCTTCAAATTATTCTTGACATTATTTACATAATAACTTTTAGAAGTTCCATTTATTTCTGAAAATAATTTGTGTTTGATGGGAAAAATATTTTTAATAAAATAATTTATTTTTATTATTTAATTTTAATTTAAAAATAAAAATATATCAACAAATTTATATATAAAAATATTAATAAAATTGTAAAAACATGAGAAATGATTTAACTTTTTTTGATAAAAAATTATTTTTCATTAATTAATTTTTTAAATATTAAAAAATAAGAAAAATATTTTCCTTAAGAAGTCTTAATACATGAGTCACTAACTAATTTGATATTTTTCTAAAAATCAATAAGCTCTAAAGTTTTAAGATTTCAACATTTAAATTTGATATTTTTGTAAATTATTTAAATATTTATTTTTTATTTTATAATTTTATAGTATAAAAGTACAATTTTATCCCTAATGCTAACAATTTCGGTGAATTAATTGAATACCAAATTTCCAATCTAGAACCCACATAATTAATTAAGCAAGCATATTAAAGAAGACAGACAAAATGTCGACTCCAAACAAATCACCTAATTATTTTTATCTTTTAAAATAAAAATTTTTATAATAATTTAATTTAAATAATTTTTTTAATTATTTTCTGTTTAAAATAAAAGAATTTTTTTTAACTTGAAATTTTTTATTTGAAATAAGTCGAAATTTTATATATACATTTATTTTTTTCTTTCCTTTTAAATAAAATATATTTATATCCATAGTTCACTTTACTGGTTTTATTTTCGCTCTGATACAACTATTATGGTAGCAAGGCTTTTTTTTAGCTCGCCTTATATAAACAGAGCTGCTATGCATGATTTAAAAATTTTATTCAGGATTTAATTTTAATAAAAGGTGAATGGAAATAAAATATATATAAAATAAAAAATATATATTTAAATATTTAAAAAAATAATAATAAAATATTATAATTAAATATGACTGTGATGTACGAAATTATAAAAAAAATAATACTATTAAAGTGACATAATAATTTAATATTATATTTATTATAATTTTTTAAAATTAAATTATTTAATTCATTAGTTATAAAAATAATATTTTCATTTATTTTTTTAAAAATTTAAATAATCTAATCAATTATCTAAAAAAATAATACTTGATTTATATTTAAATAATTTTAAATTTAAAATATCTAACTTATTATCTATTAAATTTATATTTTTAAAATTTAAATAATTCATAAAACTATTAATTAATAAAATATTATTTATAAAATACTTTTATTTATAAAATTTTAAAATTTATTTCTCTAAATTTAAATAGTTCAATAAATTAATTATATGAATAAATTAAAAACTAATTGAGTGAGATAATTATTTTTTAATAATAAAAATAGTGTATAAAATTAAATTACGTAATAAATAAATAATTTTAAAAAATTATGTTAAAATTTTAAATATTAAAAATAAAATTTTAATAAAAAATTACAAAATAATTATAGTAATTTTAATAAAAAATTACAAAATAATAAACTAATTATTCATTTGAATATTTTAGAAAAATTTTTATTTCAGTACTCCATATTAAATCTTATATTTCAATTATTAATTATCTATCTAAATAAAATTTATGGAAATTTTAGTACAAATAAGATCATAGATGAATTTCACATAGAACAATATACACAAATTAAAAAGTGGAGAAAAATAATATATATATATATTATTTCTAATTTTTGTATTTTATTTTCTTTGTAAAAATTACCCTATTTTTTTAATTATTTTTATTTGTTGATGCATCTACAGGTTTCTCTACTTAATATTTGATTTTTAAATTGTGTATTTGATACACATGGTATGAATTTAATTGCATCTAATTTTTCACTTTTCCTCAATTGTGGTTCAATAATATATAATATTTAAAAAAATAAAAATTGAGATAAACATGTCATTTATGATATTATTTATTTTAACTGCCCACTAAAATATTTTTTTTTAATTTCTCCTCTGATTTATCTGCAATAAAGAAAAAGGTGAGAGAAAAAAAATTCTTAAATTAATATAAATGTTTTAATTTAATTAATATATAGTTAATTACATATTTTTTTATCTTTAGATATTTAATTAATACTAAAGTCAATCAAAATAAATAAATTTAAAATTCTCTTCAAATTTTTTTATCAATCAAATTTAATTAATTAAATACCTAAAAATGTTCATGCTCTAATGTACAAAATGGATCTCCCTCCATGAACATCCAAACAAAGGCTTAAGATTAGATGAGGAATTAAGCAGCCTTTCAACCGCAGGCCCTGATGGTCGTGTGATCCATTAATTATTTCTTTTAAATTTAAAATATTATTTTTATATTATAATTTAAAAGATTTATAATTTAATTTCTATATATTATCATTATCAACAAGTCAATCTCTACATTTTTAGAAATTTATTAAAATATAATTATATTTTTTTTTCATTGAAATAACCATTTTCGTTCTCTTTTGCATTAAAAATAGATAAAAAATGAAAAAAAAAATTTTTAAATCCAATTTTGCTCTCAAATAAAATTTTTTATTTAATTTTTATACATTTCTATTATTAATAAGTCAGTCTCTAAAAATCTATTAAAACATAATTATTTTTTTTCGTATTTATTAAAATATCCTTATATTTTTCTATATCTATTAAAATATTTTTATTATTTTTTTCTGTTAATGAAATAATTATTCCGTTTCTTTTGTATTAAAAGTAAATAAAATATGAGAGAAAAAAATTTTAAAATTCAAATTTGCCCTCAAATAAAATTATTTATTTAGTTATTATATATTATTATTATTAACAAGTCAATTTCTAAAAATCTATTAAAATATCATTATTTTTCTCATATTTATTAAAATATCCTTATATTTTCTTATATCTATTAAAACGTTTTTATCATTTTTTTCTGTCAACGAAATAGTCATTCCGTTCTCTTTTGCATTAAAAATAGATAAAAGATGAGAGAAAAAAAATTTAAAATCTAATTTTGCCCTCAAATAAAACTCTTTATTTAATTATTATATATTACTATTATTAATAAGTAAGTTTCTAAAAATTTATTAAAATATTATTATTTTTTTTCATATTTATTAAAATATTTTTATATTTTTTTATATCTATTAAAATATTCTTATAATTTTTTTTCTATTAACAAAATAGTCTCACCTCTTTTCCTACTTAAAACAAAAAAAAAAAGATGATGACGACGATGAAGGAGAAGAAGAAGAAAAAAAAGCAAAGGAGAATAAGAATAGAAGATGAAGAAGAATAAAAAGAAAAATCTCTTATTCCTTTTCCTCCACCTGAAAACAAAAAAAATTCAAAGTAGAATTAAAAAGAAGAATAAAAAAGAACCAAAGAAAAATAAGAGGATGAAAAATTAATGAAAAATTAATGACGAAAGAAGAGATGGTGGAGAAAAAAACATGGAGTAATTTAATTTTTTATCATATTTTTTATGATAAAAATATATGGAAAGATTATTTTATTGATGAAAAAAAAATTTAATAGATTTTTAAAATATGAAAATTAATTTGTTAATTATAATAATAATTAAAAATTAAATTAAAATTTTTTTATAATTTAATATTAATTTTATTAAAATAATCGTATTGCTAACCATATATTTTTTAATATATTTATGTGATTAAAAAAAAAGAAAAAGAAAAAAGGAAAAAGAGAAGCCAATGATTGTTGGGAAGTGAATGAAATTTCAAATCAGTAAAAGTGGAGATAAGGGTGGAATCAATTAGCTTAAAGTAGTAATTATAAGAGAAAGTAAAAGGATGTGACAGTGCACACTCTCCCTCTGACACCGTCTAATCTTTTTGTTTCCATCAATTTTCCCTTCTACTATTACTCTGATTTTTTCTTTTTTCATATTTTAAAAAATGTATATGTAGTTAATTTTTTAAACATTTTGATAAAAATATTTCTGTTGGCAGGGAATCCCTACTACATTACTATTGGCAGCGGAGGCTTGATTATCAAAGGCAGAAGAAAGAAAAATATGCATAACGTGAGAAAACTATAAATAAAAAAATAATAAATTTATTTATTATAAAACTAAGGGAAAATTTTTCACGTTTTTAAAATAAATTGAATTTACTATTCTAAGTACCCATATGCATAGACAAACGAACAATAGAGCAAATGATTGTTGAAAAAGTTGGCAGTGTAATTTTTTTTTTTATAATTTAAAAGTAAATTTATATTATAAAATAATTTTTTTTATTTTAATATAAAATTTAGAGATAATTTTATATTTTAATTTAAAAAATATAAAAAAAAACTAAAACTCAACTAAATGAAGCATACACTATAAATTTCTAATTAATGGTCTATATTTGCCTAGACCAATAGCAGTGAGATGAAGTACACACATTATTAATATGAATTTATCACTCTAGGACGAGACTCATCTTTTTTAATTTTAATTTTATTTTCTATAATTCCCACTTTTTTTTCTAAACCGGTAATTTAATTTTAATTTAAAAAATAAAATTTATTAATAAATTTATATATGGAGATTTTAATAAAAATTTTAATGTGTGAAAAATAATTTTTTATTTTTTAAGGAGAATATTATTTTTTTATCATATTGATTATTTTTTTTAATATTCTAAATATTGAAAAATATAAAAACATTTTTCATAAAATAAATAAAATCTTAATTTTAAAATGATGAGACATTGCACATATCATACAAAAAATAATAATTAAACAGTAAATGGGAGGAGAAAAGATCATATATATTCATATACACAAATTAATTAACATTCTCTCCCTTCAGGTAACAATTTTTTGTAATAATTAATAAAATAATTATAATATGGTTTATTGGTTTCACTGAAAATAATTTATATTTAAAAATATAAAAATATTTTTTTAATAAAATAATTTATTTTTTATTGCTTAATTTTAATTTAAAAATAAATTTTATTAAAAAATTTATATGGTGAAACATTAATAAAAATGTCAAGGTGAGCAAGTCATTTTTATTTTTTTTCTTTAATTAAGAAAATATTTTTATTAATTAAAATTTTTAAATACTCTAAATATCAAAAAATGAGAAAATATTTTTTTTAAAAAAAATGTTTTATATAAAACAAACCAACTTACATATCATTTTATCTCAGTTAATTATTTAAAATTCAATAATTATTCCTCTATTAATTTACCAACAAAAACTTGAAATGATAAAAAATAATTATAAAAGTAATTATGGTGTTTAATAAATAGTAAAATTAAAAAAATATAATTTCAAAAAATACAAAAATAATTAATGTTTTTAATCATCTAAAAAATGCTCATTTAAAAATGGAGTAATTAGTTGATGTCAGCATACTTGCAAAAATGATCATAAGATTGTATTAATTTCACTTAGCCTTAGTTTATAATTTAATTTGTAAGAAAAAGTTTAAATAAATTAATATAAAATTATATATAATTTCAAATTATTTTAAAATAAAATTGTTTAAATTAAAAAATTAATTTATTTTATTTTGAGTGAAAAATTATAAAACAATTAATTGAATTATATTGTTATAAAGTTTTTAATTATAAATTGAATTTAATGAAATTTAAGTTTTCGCAGGGATGTTTTAGAAATTGACAAACGGCATCGGATTTAAGTATTTAGCCAATCGAAAATTGCATGTGTATTATTTTTTTTTGAAAAAAAGAAACAGGTGGGAATTCAAAATTATCATAACGAAGAAAATGAAATAAAAAGGGGGAGAAATGTTTCCCTAATCCCAACCCTAAATTTCTATTTTTATTTTATTTTTTTCCCTCTCTATAATCCAGGGCTCGCCCCTCGGCTTTCAGATACAAAATTGGCCTGGTCCCTCTCTTTTCTGCTACTCTTTCTTCTGCACCACCACCATCACTGTCCCCTTTCCCCATGAAACCTTAGACACCTACTCACTCTCTTACGTAGTTATAGTATCAGAATCAAAGCTTCACATTCATGGGTAAGTACATGAACAAGTCTAAAATCACTGGAGACGTTGCCCTCATGGACCTCTCTCAATCCACCACCTTGGGTGTCCGTACTCGAGCTAAAACCCTAGCTCTTCAGCGTCTTCAACCCCCTTCTCCTTCTGCTTCTCCTAACCTTGATACCTCTTCGTTTTCTTACCTTCAGCTCAGGAGTCGCCGCCTTGAAAAGCCGCAACTGTTACAAGAAGCTAAACGGAACCCAGACTCTAGCTCTGGCAAAAAATTGAACTCCAAGGGGAGTTCTAGGTTGAGTAAGAGTTCGATGAAGGTTGTCGGTGATTGTGACGGTGGAGAAGAAGAGGTGTGTTTTAGTAACAAAGGGGAAGTGTTGGGTTTGAAGTGTGAAGCAGAGGATTTGGGTCTTGAGGGTTCTTTTGGAGATAACTATCTGGACTTTGAACCCAGAGAGAGGTATGATCTTGTCTTGCTCTTTTGCTTCATCCAGAATGGTTTCCTTTTTCGATACCCCCCAATTTTTTTTTTTGGGTATGGATTTTCAATATAGCTCTGTTTTCTGGTCCCTTTCCTTTTAGTTATCCAATTTTTTGAGTTTTATTGTATTTTATTTTTTTGTATTTGGGTTTTTATATTATTGTTCATTCTGTAATGTTCTTCTGCTGCTACTTGTAGCCGTTTCTTTGGGTTTGTTCTATGATTTTTATTTTGGGATTTCTCCCCTTTTTTATGTCCTCTGTTTTCTTTTCTTTTCTCAAGTAATAAGCTAAGCAGCTTCCTTTTCGCCTAGCAAGCTGCCTATGTGACTGCTACTCCAGAAAGGATACCTTAATATATTTGTTTTCTTTTATTTTCCTTTTTATCAGGAAAAACGGAAAGAAGAAGCAGTAAAGTGCTTTCCTTTCTCCAAAAGAGGAGGAAGAAAAGTAAATTTCATTGTACTGAGATGCTGATTTTGCCACTTCCCTAACTTGTATGAAGGGTTAAATAGAAAACCATGCATGCTTAATTCTTTGTTTTTTACAAGTCTCCCCTCAAAGAAATTTCAAATTTTGTTGGTTTTTCCTTCATATTTTTGCTTGGTCAATGGGGTGTCTTGTCTTGGTGATTAATTGTGCTGTCTGCATAGCTTTAGTTTGGTAACTGGGCTACTAGTACAACACGAGCTGAGAACTTGTGCAGAGATGATGGGTGTTTATATGGTTCATTTTTTTTTCTGCAACGAGAAAGGGTATATATGTAAAAGAAGTCTTTATTATTTATTTATTTTTTAGGGCTTTTTTGGTCGAATTTTTGAGGCGGTGGGGGGTGCTCTATTGTTTATTTATTTCTTTCCGAGCTTTCATTTTCATGTGATACATTAATATTATTGCATTGCTTTCACAAAAGGTTAGTGATGTGTGTGACTTGTGAGATGTGGTTCCTTTAATTTATATTTTACACAGGTTTCCATTATGCAACATGTGCCCATCAGCAGAGTTATTAATGTTTCAACTTTGCGTTTCTGTCTACTGTGAAAATTTAGTTTAAGCCTTTTCTTTTTCAAGGGTACACAGAACTTGAATAAAGATTTTCTTTTTCTGATTTATCATCTCAGTTTTCCTTAAATATCACTAGTCTGTGAATGATCTTGGTATTTTTGGTTTGTTGGCAATATAACTTTATGAATCCTTTTCTTTTTAAGAGCTTTATCACAAAAAAAAAGGGTGCTAACTGCTATGACTCAAGCTGGATTTCATTTTTTATTTTTAATTTTTTTTAAGTGCAATGCCAGTTCCAATAACTCTTCAGCCTCTTTTGGGTTTAGCATATTAGAGGATAATGATATATCATATTCATGGGGCCTATTTACAGACTGATGCATTTATTTGGGAGACTCTGTTTTAGGGCTATAGTAGGTGACAAAAAGTTTCAGTTTTCTTTCTTTCTTTCACTGTATGGCTCCTGACTTTCAAATTGGATGTTGTCCTTGTAAATAGTGCGACTTACTTTCTTTGCATAAGTTCCTTTTCCAAAATAATGGTGATGTCAATTTATTTTAGTTTAATACTGTATTTATATCTTAACATTTTCAATTATTCATTGGAAAGAAATTTGATGAAGCTATTTAATGTACCACAAAATGAGTATCTGAATTTCCCATTACCGTTAATTGTATTTAATGGGGTTATTTTTTGTGATATTTTGATAAGCAGAAGCACTAGAGAAAGCACACCATGCAGCTTGATAAGGGATTCAAATACCATTGGAACCCCAGGTTCCACCACAAGGCAGGGCAGCTCAACTACAACTAACCGAAGAGTTAGGAATGTCATACAGAGAAATAACCCAACAACAGAAGACATGGAGGAATTTTTTGCCTGTGCAGAACAGAAGCAGCAGAGACTGTTCATTGAGAAGTATGATCTTATGCTTTTTCCCCATCAAAATTATGCTATAGTTCATGCATATTTGTTCTTATAGGTACATTTCAGTTTTAGTGATCCAAGGAAATGAAAAATGAAACTGATTATTTCAACCAGATTGCACTTCCAACTAACTTAGGTTAGTATTCTAATTTGTTTACTGGAATTTTGCAGGTACAACTTTGATGTTGTAAATGATTTGCCCCTTCCTGGACGCTACGAATGGGTCCAAGTGATTCCAAAATAAGCATCTTATCACTAGGATATCCCTGACTCCTTTGATTTTATGCTAAAGGGTTTTGAAGGAGGTAGTAATATTGGTTGGTGGGGTATGTTCTGTCATCTTTCCAAGCTTATGTGAAGAGAATTGGAGACATGGAAGATGCAAAATTAGAAGTTCTGAATTTGTAACAGTGCTGATGAATTACACATTAGCCAGATGCCAAATCAAGATTATTTGCTTAAATTGAGAGGCAAAGGAATCATTTAAAAGGAGAATGGAGAACAACTGATAATTTAGGATTAGATGTTCACTATTGTAATTTTTAGGAGGTATATCTAATTGCTAGATTTTATTTTCTTTTTTTTATTATTATTAAATTATGAAATTTTACTTTTGTCCATACGTAGGGATGAACTATGAATGTTCTTTTTGGAAATAAATGTAACTCATTTCTCATTACACATGCTCGTCTTTTTCTTTGTTTTGTTCCCTAGATTTTCCATTATACATATTATGCAAGAAAACATCATAAGTATTCAATTTTAAGTTTTGATTGTGATGTCTCCAAGCCTGTAAATCTGAGTAAGATCATTTTTTGTCCCACTCGACCTTATGTGTGGTGCTGAACTGCGGTGGTCTATGGCTCTATGTTGTCAATGACAGTTGCTTTGATAGATTAATTTGGACTAATTGTTAGTTTAAGTAGTTAAGTACTTGAAAATTTTCCTTGTTCATAAATTTATTCTGTACAGGACCACACTATTCAACTACCTGTCCAAAAGCTCTAGGCTTGACAGTACTATATCCTCTCTCTCCCTTCTTTATATCTATTTATGTCTTTCTTTATGGACAGGGAAAATCATAATTTTGCATAAACTTTTTATTTAATTTTACTTTATTTTCCCCTTTTCTCCTTCACTTAAAATTTCATTATTATTTTTCATCATGGTCTCCGTTAGTTGAACAGGAAACTGGCCCCATCATGCTATGGACATTTAGATTTCAAACTCACAGGTGGTAGAGATGGTGGTGGTGGGGTTTTTGCAGGTTGCAGCCTTGGATTGTTCTGTAGAATCTTACTTCAGAGGTTCAGGTTCTTTTTGGCAGCATACTTTTTCATTATATTTATATTTGTTTAAAATTTGTTGGGTTTTCTTTTTTATCTCTCCCTATCTCTGTTACTAGTGGTGGTAATTTTGTTGAGCTTGTCAATGGAGCATTTATTGAATTTGCATTAATGGACAGACCTTTGCATTGGTGAATTTGCCTATTCACATGGGAACATTGTACGGTTCTGCAAAGTTTTGCATCGGAGGTTGAAGACAACATTTTCAACATAGATTATATAGTGTCTTTTTCTTTCTTCTATTCTTGAGTTTTCACTGTATTCTTTCTTTGTTTTTTCAATTTTTTGCTTATGGGTTTTTGTTCATGACTGCAAGTTGCCTGAAAACTTTTCTCTTCTTCTCAGGCCATTTGCTTCTTTATTACTTGAATTTTGATTATTTTTGGCTCGATTTCTTCTGAAAGTAAACAAGTGCTCATGACAAAGATTCATTCTCCTGTGAGAATGATCATAATGATTTTATTGTGGGTATATGTTTGGGTGCAAGTCTTTTTTTTTTTTTTTTTAAATTCCTTTTTAATTTGAATTTAAAAAAAAATCTAACTTCATGCAATTTTTTTTTAAAAATCAGAACTTAATGCAGTATGAGATGAACACTTTTGAATTACTGAATGAGTTGCCTGATAAAGCAAGTTTTCAGAAATGATTTCACTTTTTGATATGTACTGTTGTACATCCATTTATTTCTTTTTAAAGAAAAAGTAAAGAATAAGAAATTCTTAAAGAGATTTTTTTAAAAATTTTTTTATTATTATATATGAAATTTCTTGTTCTAAGGAGGTGATTTCAAAAATAACAATGAGATCATTAGAATAAAACCATTAATATTTTAAACTGAAAAAAATTATGAAAACTATGATAGACCTCCATTTCATAATTTTGTCCAACAATTTAAATTTGAAATAATAAGAGTTGGTAATTGTGAATTCACTGGAATAGGAGATAGTAAAGAGGAATTAATGAGGAAGAAGAGTCAAGAGCCAATGCCCAAAGGCGGCTTGATTTTTTTTGGTGTTTTAATAAGAGGATGTGACATTTCACACTTAGCATCATTATGTTGAATTTCTAGTGTTTTTTTCATGTAAAATCAGTAATAAATTCCTAAGAATTAAATGCTGGAGCGTCAAATGTCTCATTAAATTTGATATGAGCTGTATATTAAAAATAGAGTTATTTAATAAAAAAATCAAAATATTTACGATATTTCATTTGCTTCACTTTAAATCTTGATATTAATAATAAATCTTTCAATTTGCTACGAAAAAAATAAACAAACGATAAATTATAATATAATTTTTAAAATATTATTTAAATAATAAAATAATCATTAAATACATATTTTTATTACAATAATATTATTTTTTATTTATTTCATTATTCACTTTTTATTTTCGCTTAGATATTAATAAAAACTTAAAATATAAAAAAACAAAACTTTATAATTTAAAATATATATTACACACATAATTTATAATATTTAATATAAACTTTTAATAAAATACTTTAATATATATATATTATTTATATATAATAGTATATATAATAGAGATTTATTTATAATAAATATTTATTTAATATAATATGTTTAATATTACATATAATAAATATAAAATATTTTTAATTTTAATATAAAATTTAAATTAAAAAAATATTTTTTTTATTAATAATATAAAACTTTAAAGATTATATTATAAGTTATTATTAATTTTTCAGATTAAATTTATTTTTTTAATTATAATTATGATAAATTAAAAAAATTTAATTTTATCATCAAAATTTAAAACGTAAATTATTATAAATATATATTTATTTTATTACCCTTAAAAATATTAAATATTCAAATTAGTATTACACTATAAAAATTTCGGGGTGATCTCCTGAGCCGAGGCCGGATGCAATTGCAGGCAGCAGCGGAAGCTCAGAATTTCATCACTAAAAGTAGCTCCACTAGCTCCCTCTTTCTCAGCTAACAAGATTTTTTATAAATATAATTAACTCTAATTAAAATTTAAATTCTAAATTTTATAATATTGAAAATCGATTCCAATGAAATTAGATTTGATTTGGTGTTTTTAATGCGTCCAAGTCGAAAATCAGTCCCTGAGCACAGTGGCATTGGCAGGTAATTGCAGGATTTCGAAACCTATTACGTTCTGTGTAGTAAGTACTATGTTGTACTATTACCTTGGACATCCCTCGTCAGTACATTTGGGCCTATCCACACTTTTTGGCCCATTTTTTTGTTGGACTTTTATGTTTTTCCCCTCAACTATCCACCGCCGTTTTCTTTTGCCCTTTTTTTCTAATACTTTACAATATGCATTGATGTACTTTAAAAAAGTCAGTTTATAATATACTCCATAAAATTTAGTAATTTAATTTTTAAAATTTATCTACACTTTATACATTTGGGGGAAAAAGTATAAATGCATGGTAATGTGAGGCAGACATGACCTAAAGATTTTGACTCAAAATATTTTTGTTCCTATCTACATGAAAGGAATGGGGGTGGAGTGGAAGATATCATATCATTGATATAATATGTTATTAAAATAATTAAATTCAAAGGTGGAGCCCACCTACATTAAGGTAAGGGTGGTGGGTAATCATATAAAATTATTGTAAAGTAGGCACTACCCACACCTCCTCCCACTCTCTTATCTTCCTATCCACTTTCCCTTTCCAATGTTTTGACCATCTCCCTATATTTCTCTTTGCTTTTCTTCAAGGAGAGGAAAGTGATGATACTTTCACAAACCCATGTTTAAAGCAAAACTATTCATTATTTTTGTTTTGTTTGATATATAATGCCATTCAATTATTTCTGCAATGCATGCTTATCTCTATTTGCTTAGTAGCTGTTAATCATGGATTCTGTAGTGGAATAAGAGATTAATTTATTTTTTATTTATATTAAATATATATATATTTTTTAATAATTGATTTTGATTAATCCAAATTTAAGGTGCTATTGAAATCAAATAGAAAAATTCTTCCATTGATCTTATTATGATCTATCCAGAATGAAGATATTTAAAATATATTTTAAAAAAATAAAGTATTTTGAATCAAACCTTACTTTATATTAATTTCCTGAAAAAAATATAATATGATTGTTATTGAAAAGACAAAGGGGGAGTATTTGTGTCATATCCATCTTAACTGGATGTGACTATCATCCCCGACCAGCTTTCTCATCAAGTTAGTGGTGATTTTTTTTTTTTTTTTATAGTAAATTATGAATATAATTAGCAACTGACGGTTAACCATTGTTGTATTAGTGAAAAATTATTTTGATTAATATTATACAGATTTCAACCACTAAATAATCAGTTAAAAACTGCTTTTAAACTTGATGTGGAATAGAGTTTAAACTTAGGTCTCCATTTGGTAAACTGTGCAGCATACAATAATAAATACAGTATTTATATTTAATAGTTAACGTATTTATTAATATAGTATTTACATTTAATAGAGTAAAATACATATTTAATAAATTTAAATTTAATATAATTATACTAAATTATTTTTTTTTATTACTTGCTATAATGGATTTAGTTTGGACTTAATTTGGTGAAGTTTTTCTTGATTAAAAATTAATAAAAATTAAACTAAAAAAACTGAATTTATATCCTTAAATATTTTATAACTACAATTATTTAAGAAAATTTATTATTTAATTTTTATATTCTGAAACTCATTAAATAGTCATTTAATTTTAAAAAATATATTAAAAAAATTTTTAAAATTTTTTAAAATTTATTAATTAATTATTCTGGTAATTTTAACAATTAAATATTTTATTATTTAATCTATATAATTTTAAAAAATTTATTAATTAATCTATTAATTTTATAAAAATTTATTAATTAATTTTTTTGTATTGAGAATGTTTAAATTTTTTTATAATATTTAATCGCTAAATGTAATGAAAAGATTAATTAATAAAATTTTTAAATTATTAAAATTTAATGTATTTTTTAAAATAAAGAAAATAATTAATGACTTTTGTTTTTACTCTAGAGATATAATAGTAATTTTTCATTTATTTAGGATTTTAACGTCAGCCCACTATTTTAGATTTAGTCCAATGCTTGGTACTTTGTAGCATGCTATCATTGCTATGGAAATTATTGGCAAAAGCAAATTGCTTTAACCGTAAGGAAGGCAGAGAGAATAAAGTGAATGTGAACCAAAATGTCCATAATAAAAAGGGGAAAAAAAACTCATTTTGTTCCTTTTTTTTTAGACCTTTTATCAGCAAAAGCAAAGCAAAGCAGAGCTCCGGATTTGCAGGAAGCAGCATAGTAAAGGGTACGATCTGCAGTGACAGTTCCTTCACTTCACCTTTTATGGTATGATCCATTACAAAGCACACTGCAGTTTGATACCAACAGCATGAGCATGTCCCATCACACTCTACAAAGTATGGCCCTATGCTTTGGACACTTGCAATCTTTTGTTTTGGACTGCACTTGTTCGACAAAAATGGCCATAGAATAGAACAACTGATCACCAACACCTACATCTCCATCTCCTCCTACTCTGTCTCCCTCCCTCTCTCTCTTTCCTTTCCCTTCATGGAAAAGCTCGTCCACCAGCACCAGCAGCAGCAGCAACTCTCCTTGGATAAGTGTTCCAGGCAGCGATACAATGAATGGTTTGTTTATTATACAAAAGTTTTATTCTTTCGTGTTTGTGATTCTCCTTTTCTTTTTCTTTGTTGGTTCCTCCTTCTCTTGTGTATTTGATTATTGCATTAGTAGTGTAGTGATCTTGATTACATATTTTGTTCCAATTCTGGTTGTCTTTTTCTCCTTCCTCTTTCTTATCTTTGCTAGTGTCTGTGATGCAGCCACCGGTTTTGCATATTTCTTTGTCTATGCTCTGGTTTCTAAAAATCTAAACCTTCAACTTTGTTCTACTGGTTATGGTTTCTAACAGTTGGTGTCCGCAAGAGTTTTGAGATAGTTCTTTTGTAGTGACAGATAATTGTTTTGTTGCAGGATTTTCCGGGATGTCCCAAGTGATATCACAATAGAAGTGAGTGGAGGGACATTCGCATTACATAAGGTAATAATGTTTTTGCAAGGTCATGTCTCGATGTCTAAATTTATCACTCATGTATACACTGCTTCTAATGGATGAAACTTCTTTTAGCATTGTTTACTATTGTGGTGGCAGAGAACAAAGAAGGTGCTTGATTTGCCACTCTAAGCTTTCAGGACTACAGAGTTTAAGTATTACTGGGATTAATATGATGATTTTGTTTGGAAAAATTGGTGTAAAAATACATGTAGACATTAGCAAAATGAGTGCAAGGAGCAAGGAGCCACCATTTTTCCTAGATGGTTAATTATGAAGATTGTTGTTTCAAGTAAGATAGTCCAGAGTTTCTTGCTTTTCTCCAGCACTGATGTGGGAAGAACATGAAAGCTTAGTTACTGTTGAATTTATTATTATTATTATTATTATTATTTTCCAGTTTCAAAATAAGATTAATGATATATGGTACAGCATAGAATTTTACATTCTTAGTCATGAGGTCGAAATCTTCAAATTAAAGTATCCTCCTTAATTTTCACTTTCTGAAAATGCCTTTTCGCCTCAAACTCTTGGGTATAGATCCACTAAGAAGATGGTTAGCAATCGGCATTGACTGGATATGCTGGTGCAGATAACCTAGATGCTTCTCCTGATCCTATCAGGGGAGACGCCAACCATATCCTCTGATGACGCTTGGTTTGAAGTCCCAAGGCTTAACCAACCAACAAAAGGGCATAAGAGAAAAAGTGGAAATATTGCAGAAAGTCTGTGCACAAATTTGTGTGATAAAAGCTGATTTCTACTATTATTACTGTTCAACAAAACAGAAGAAATGAAAAATCATGAACCTTTCAGACGCCATCTCACTTTATTTCCAGTTTATTCTCTTTCCTCTGTTTTGTGGGAGACAAAGGAAAAGTTTCTCTCTTAAGTTTATAGTTGGTATGAAAATTTATTTTGATTCATTTTTGTTGGCTGGTAGAACTCCTGTAAGTAATTAGCTACTTCGTATGTAATTCACCTTAAGAATGAGCAAATCCTAATTGCATGCGCTTTTCATTTGGGCATATCAACGCATTTCATGGGTTTTGATAAACTTCTGATAATGTAATTCAAAATGCAGTTCCCACTTGTGTCTCGCAGTGGACGAATCCGAAAGTTGGTTGCAGAACATAGGGATGCTGATATCTCAAGGGTGGAGCTTCTTAATCTACCAGGAGGAGCAGAGTCATTTGAGTTGGCTGCAAAATTCTGTTATGGCATTAACTTTGAAATTACATCAGCAAACGTTGCTCAGCTGTGTTGTGTTTCTGATTACCTTGAAATGACAGAAGAGTTCTCAAAAGACAATCTTGGTTCTCGTGCTGAAGAATATCTAGAGAGTGTTGTTTGCAAGAACCTTGAAATGTGTGTTGAAGTATTGCAACAATGTGAGAATCTACTTCCTCTTGCTGATGAGCTGAAAATAGTCAGCCGTTGCATAGATGCAATAGCTTCAAAAGCTTGTGCTGAGCAAATTGCCTCAAGCTTCTCACGCTTGGAGTATAGCAGTTCAGGGAGACTTCACACCAACAAACAAGCCAAATGTGAAGGGGACTGGTGGATAGAAGATCTCTCAGTTCTCAGGATTGACCTGTACCAAAGAGTCATGACAGCTATGAAGTGTCGTGGGGTCCGGCCTGAGAGCATTGGAGCATCGCTTGTGAACTATGCTCAGAAGGAACTGACAAAGAAATCTATTTTATGGAATCCATCTAGCCAGGCAAAAGTCGATCTGATTTCAACAGAGAATGAAAAACTTGTGGTTGAGACAATTGTCAACCTTCTGCCAGTTGAGAAATTTACAGTTCCAATCAGTTTTCTCTTTGGTCTTTTGCGAAGTGCAGTGATGCTTGATTGCACAATTGCTTGTAGACTTGATCTAGAGAGACGAATTGGTTCCCAGTTGGATATTGCAACTCTTGATGATCTTCTGATTCCATCCTTCAGACATGCAGCTGATACTTTATTTGATGCAGACACAGTTCATAGGATCTTGGTAAACTTCTCACAGCAAGATGACAGTGAAGATGATATGGAAGATGCTTCTGTTTTTGAAACAGGGAGTCCTCATTCACCATCTCAAACTGCTTTGTTCAAGGTGGCAAAACTAGTGGACAATTATCTCGCTGAAATTGCTCCTGATGCAAACCTCAAGCTTTCCAAGTTCATGGTCATTGCAGAAACTTTACCAGAACATGCAAGAACCATACATGATGGATTATATCGAGCAATTGATATTTACCTTAAAGTACGTGTTTCTGATATTTTGTTTTGATTTTCAATATCTTTATACTAATTCTTTCCCAACGCTGCATCCAGGCTCATCAGGGCTTACCAGATTCTGACAGGAAGAAGCTCTGTAAACTGATTGATTTCCAAAAGCTATCACAAGAAGCTGGTGCACATGCTGCACAAAATGAACGCCTGCCCCTCCAAGCTATTGTTCAAGTGCTTTATTTTGAGCAAATAAGACTCAGAAATGCATTGTGCTGCTCTTATGGTGATGAAGACCACAAACCAATGCACCAGTCATGGAGGATCAGCAGTGGTGCATTAAGTGCAGCAATGTCTCCGCGAGACAACTATGCATCACTTAGGCGAGAAAACCGAGAGTTGAAACTCGAGTTAGCTCGTTTACGGATGAGATTAAACGATCTAGAGAAAGAACATGTTTGTATGAAGAGAGATATGCAAAGGTCTCATTCTCGAAAATTCATGAGTTCTTTCTCAAAGAAAATTGGTAAGCTGAACTTCTTTGGGCAGAGTTCTTCTAGGGGATCAAGTTCTCCCTCAAGGTATTCTCAGAGAACTGATTCTAGAGTGATAGAAAGAACATGTGCCAGCACTGATTAGGTAATTCAAGTTACATGGATTCTTTTTCTGTATTGGTTGAGTAACTGTGAGCCATGCTCTTGTTAACCTATTTACTATTATAAATGTTACTGTTGGCATCCTTGTATATGATTTATGATGTTTTTCATTAGCAAGAACAGAGGCTCATGTTAGAAAGTGATGCTCTTTGGAGAATACTACACTGATATCATTTGAAATGCAGTATTTCAAAACTTCCAAATCTCACTACTGAGTTTTATAAAGAGCAAGAAAAAGGATTGAGGTTGTGTGTATGAGAATGGACCGAAAATCCAAATGTATATATATAATTTTGAAACAACTAAAAAAAAGGACTTTTTGCCTTTTTTTAAATTAAAAAAAAAGAAAGAAATTTTCTCTATTGTATAAACCCTTCAATTTTTAAACCCTAAATTCTCTAATTTTTAATTAATATTAAAATATTTATAGTAATTTTATATTAAAATTTTTTTCTATTATATAATAACCTCTAAATTTATTAGTTTTCAATTTATATCAAAATATTTTATTATAATCATATATTAAATATTTTTCAACTCTATTAAAATAATAAATTATTTTTATAAAATTTATATAATCTTTTTAAATAAAAAGACTAAATTATTATAAAAATAAAAGTTAAATAATTAAATTATTATAGTCAAATAATAAATTTTAATGAAATGATTATTCTTTTAATAGAATAATATTTTAAAAACTAAAGTATTTCACAGTTTGTAGCAGTATTATATTAAATATGTTCTATCATGTTAATATAGATAATTTAATTTAAGTGTTTATATTTTATTTTTTTATTTCATACATCTATCTATCAGTTGTAATATATTTTTAAAAAATTATATAAATATAATTTATTACTTTAATGGTGTTGAAAAGAATATTTAATATAAGATTGTAATAAAATACTTGATATAAATTGAAAATTAATAATTTAAAGGTTAATAGGAAAATATATAATAGAAAATTATTATAAATTAGAAATTAGAGAGTTTAGAGTTTAAAATTTTAGAGTTATATAAGAGAGAAAATATTTAATATAAGATTGTTATAAAATATTTTGATATATATTGAAAGGTTCAGATTTTACTTACGTAATAGTAAATTTAAAAGAATAAATATTTTACTAATAAAATAAAAATTTTAAATCTAAATTATTTATTATTTAAAAATTTTGGATTAAATTGTTAAATTTATTAAATTTTAAGGATCATAAATATATATATAATAATATCTTATTGCACTTATAAGGTAATTTTTTTTTTTCAATTCTACACTTGTAAAGCACAGTATTTAAATTTTTAAATCGGTATTTAAAATTTTTTTAAAATTCTACTGCACTTTTTAAGAGTGGCAAGCGGAAAAATGCAGTACTGCTCTAAGAAATCATTTTTACTAGGATTTAGGAATCAATTTTTTTTCAAACCTTTATCAGGTAAAAAGCCCTACTTTTTCCTTGTCAGGAATCCAATAAAGTATATGAAGTTCATTGAATGTAAAATCATTACACTGGATGTCTACAGAACAAATTTGCAACCTGAGATCCATATTGATTTTTACATGTTCACTGGACATGTAGGTCCAACAGGTCCAAGTAAAAACATCTTTACCATAGCCACCATATTTGGAAAATGTCGAAAAATCAGGCTATGTTGGAAAAGCTTTTAGAATGAACCAAAAAAATCTGACCTGAAAAACTCTTATGGTGAAACTCTGACTCTTCTCTGATGCTCCTCATGTTTGGCTGGCAAGAAAAATGAAACCTTAAGTTGAATTGACTTGCGAGCACTGTCTGGTTTCCTTAAGCAAGATTTTAGCATGGTAACCTCTTGTTTGTCTCTAAACTCTAAGTTACCGTATCTCTTTTTATGAAATTCCAGTGTGATGTTCTTGTCAATGTTGTGATCCTCTTCATGATTGGAAGATCTAGTCATAATTCTGGAATTCTTCACTGCTTTATCTTCAAGAAGTCTAAGTAGGGGAGTTTTGTTCTTGAGCACAACATCAGGCCATGAACCAACCTTGTTTTGTCTTCTGGTTCTCGAATCGCGGTCATGATCTAGAGAAGGTATCCAACTACAGGATGTAGTAGGAGGTGATTGGTAAAGTTTTGTGTGACAGTTTCGATGTTTCGGGGTCGAACCAGCTTGTGACTTTATTGGGGAGTCTTGATTTTGAACTTGCTTGTTGTCAGGTTTCAGGTTTTTCTCCCTGTGAGATTTCATCAGGTTATAAAGTGTGTGATTAGGAACAACGAAGAAAACTTTTCCAAGTTTCAAGACAGACTCAGGTTTTACAACGACCCAAGGATACTCGAAAACATCTGGCCGGGTTACAGAGTGCCTGGGATACTTCTTCAGGATTTCGGCTGCACCTACAGGCTGCCTGTAAACTTCCACATACCTGCCTGGAAGCACCAGTTTCAGGACGCCATCTTCACTGGCTGTACTCCCCATCACCTGATGTTTTTCTCCCTTAGTGGGTGTATACTGTATGCTGAAAAATGCTGAGGAAGAGGAGATATAATTCAGGATTATGCTGATTCATATACTGATACTTCTTCACAAGATGACAGAACTGGCGAGAGATCCTATGAAAGGAGAGATGCATATCTAAATCATCTTAGACGGATCCAGCCTTTTCCATTGTTGCATATGGATTTTATTATTTCGATAATCTCTAGATTTGGATATAGATTATTGTACTTAGTAATTTATATTATCTATAGGCTATACCTTTTTACGGGTGTAGTCTTGTTCTAATCTTCGTGTGATTGAGCACAAAAAACTCCCCTGGTCTTCAAAACTTGACCATTAGATCGTCTATGAAGAATTCTATTGAAACAAAATGCATAACAGCAGGCACACACTCGGACAATCACAACATTAGAATAAGAAAAAAGAGAAAAAAAGAATAGACATAAAGAAATTTAAGTGGTTTAACAGTAAAGTTTACGTCGCTTAACCTCGTATATTTCCTGAAAACCCTTACCCTCCGCTCCAATACAAATTCTCCTTTTTCTCCAATTTAGGGGTAGTATAAAACTTTTTCGAATTGAATCACAATTTGACGCATAAGAAATATATTTAAAATTTACAAATTCCTTTTTAAATGGATTTGAATGCAGAGCTTGATTCCATACATATGTAGTTGCAATTACATTCAAAGTATTAAAGAAATCAAGTTTTGACCCAAAATTAGAGGAAGAGATATTCAATTCAAAGTAGCCTCCAGGGTGAGCTGTACTCTACGGAGTTAACAATGACAAAGCACAAACAACTCAGTCACTAAGTGGACTATAGCCACCGTTTTAAGGTCATCGGTTGCCTAGAAAATAACCATTTCTCATCGGCATAGGGTTTGGCAACCAAAGTGAATAGAGGAAATTTCTTCCATGCTTCTGTACATATTTTCTATACAATAATATCAGAAGGTTCTGCATAATAGGGTACTGGTATTTCTGTTTGTTTCCGTGGAATATTGATACAAGTGATCAAGAAAATAAAAAGACAATTGCATGACATTAAGGGTCAATCAACCCATAATGTTTCCCGCATTTTGATACATATTCTATTACAAATTTGTAAATGTGATAGTAATCTCTTGCATAGCGTCTCGGACTTAATTGAGATAGAAATACATAATTTTATTTAATTTGAACATAAAATTTCAATAGGAGTTGATTAACATTTTGATTTTCATGCCAAGGAATCAATGCGTTTGAATCTTGTATAATGGAATGCGTGCTAATATTGAAAGAAGATGGAGAAGAAAACTAGCAAATTATATGCACAACTCATTTAGTATTTTGTTGTATTCCGTGAATTGTGCCTTTTTAAAGAAATTGAACGGGTTAGAACTGCACGAGACTAATTCTGTTGCAACTGAAATGTGCTATATTTCAGGAAACCTATAACGTCGATACGCAAGCAATTCAAGAATCCAGGGAAGCAGCACACAAACCAAGCAAATTGAATCAACAGGTCAACACCCTGACAATTCCATTCATGCAATTATCATTCTACACTGCTGCCCTCCCAACACCTTAAATAAATCCATAGAAGATTTTGTGTAATATTCAGATATGTACAGGCATCATATTGGACATCAGATAAACACACTATTAACCTTGGAGAAATCCTCTGTTTCTGTTAACACCAAGATGCATCGCCAAATACAGTAAGTCCGATATTCATATCCTCTGTCCATTACCACGCAACTCCTGCTAGTATTTCCAAATTTCCAATTCTTCTTTTCTTTTTTTTTGGGAAAGCATGTCTGATTCTAACTTCTCAAATCAAAGGTACCACAATAAAAACGTTGATTGAGAATCCTGAACAAAATTGTGAGCAATTGCCCAAGTTCCAAAAACTTCAGTACTTGACAGCAGACAATATCTCTAGCTGCGAACCAAGCCTCTCCTCTGCAATCTTCTCAGCCTTTGCTCTGAGTTTATTCAATTGCTTTTTCCTCTCATACAAAACTTGAGCTCTCTCCTTTCTCTTCTCCTCCAGCTCCAGTGGACAATAAGATGATAAGACATAAATCTGCATGCAGACTTTTCTCATCAATTGCAACAGGCTATACATGGCAGGAAAAGGAAAGGACAAGGCAACAACCCGTTTTCTCTTGAGTTGATACTTAAATGCCACGCCGAAACACTATAATAGTAGTTTATGCAGCCAATAAAAATGAACACACAAAAGAAGTTTGCACCATGTTGAAAAATACTCCACATACAAAAGAAGCAAAATTTGCAAAAAAATAGACAAAAAAGCAGTATACTCATACTAGATTGAACAACCTAGAAGGCATCAAACATCAAAACAACAAATGTGCTTGGCCAAGCGCTAAGGACACTGTTGCTTATAACCTTATGTACAGAGAAAATAAAAGGTTAAAAAAAACTCCTAATTAAAAATTTATGTGAGTTTGATCAAGCTCAGCTCTAGATTATTATGAACACAAAAACCAATTAATGATAATTACAGGCAGTATCCATACAAGAAGTCCACCAAATATTTTCATTCCAACAACTGGAATAGAAAAAAAAATTAATTAAAGTGTCAAGCAACAGTCACAAAGTGCATATCTAAATTAAATTAAAGTTTAAATCTATTAAATATATTTATAAAAATTAAAAATAAATTACCTACACCTTAAAAAAATTATAAACCGTCAGACTTATGGTTAATTTTACTTTAAATTTTAATGATTATGACTAAAATTTTTCAAAGAAGACAAAATTTTCTTTAATAAAATATGATTAATTATGTCATTTTATTAGATTTTTAATCACAATAGATATGAGTTCAGGTATAATAAGTAAAATGAAAATATAATCAATAATGACAAAACTCGTGGACTCGTGTTGGTTGGTGAATGGCTCATTTCACCATTCACCAACTCTATACCCGCCTCAGCTCTATTGACCTTACCAAACCCCCCGCCTTGAAATCCGATCCCACTCGCACTTTGTGTTGCTTGTGTCGCCCACGGTTTTTCGCTTCTGCTAGAAAGCTTAAAGCTTTTCCTTCTGCTCTTTCTCATACCAGAAGCCAAATCATACAAATGGGTAGTCAAGCAAAGGTCTATACTTTGGCTGAGGTCTCTGAGCACAACCAACCCAAAGATTGCTGGCTTGTTATTGAGGGAAAGGTATGCATACCATGTTTTCTCATATGCAATTTGATTACTTCCCTTTTTCTTGTTGATGGGTTTGTTTTGTCTTGGGATTTAACTCCTCTAGCTGAATCTGAGAAGATTTTTGTTTATTTTCTGTTTGAAATGTTTGGTTTTCTGGTTTGCTTCGTTGAGAATTCTGATTTCTCGGTTCTTTGTCTTCATTGGTTCAATCTTGACATGGTTTTTACTTTATGGATCTCTAATGCACACCCGAGAATGTCATACACCTCGAAAGTTAGTAAGCCGTTGATTCTAGTAGCTGAGATCTAAAATGCTTAATGTGATGTTGCTGTGCTCAACATGGATGATATGGCTGCATGTGTTTGAATTGATTTGTGATTGGTGGATGGTTCTCTTTTGATTGCTTATTCACTGCATGCAAATGATTTTTTACTGATGAGTTATTTTTTTCCGATCATTGGTATATCACATGCATCAAGAATTCAATTTTTTTCTCGAGATTTATGAAGTTGGATTTTGGGCTTTAATTGTTTGATATAATTCTCAAGGAGAACTCGGAATATAATATAGAAGTTTTCCCATTTTCCAGTTTGTGTCACTAGAAAACTAGACTTCTTAAGCATCTCTTATCTGGTTAGTCATGTTGATTGAGTTGGGATCTTGAATTGTTCAAGGAGGTGAAATTCTCCTTTAGATGCTCTTGGTTACTTGTGAGTTGTGGAATTATGAACTGAAGGCACATGTTGGATGGTCTTTTGGATCCTCTGTTCTCTTAACATTTGAACAGTTCCTTGTATTGGCAAGATAGTAAATGGCAATTCAGCAGATCCCCAACCTCATTATGGCTAAGGATCTTAACCATGTCTAAGAAGTAAGAATCCTTAACCATCATGGGTCCTTTAGGGTGAAGTCAAGAGGTGGGAGTATCTGTCGTTTTTCGGCTTGTACTTGAATGCCAAATAATCATGTGCCTTAGGATCTGGTTGGAGGAAATGCTTTTGAACCATGTAACAGAGAATGAGCAATGACCTCGAGGCGGGATGAACACAGAATTCAGGATGATTCTTCAATATGCAAACTCAAACTTTTATGTAATGTGATGTTATATTTCACATTGCAATATCCTAAAATACCATATTTTTAATTTTGTGGACCAGGTATATGATGTGACGAAATTCTTGGAGGACCATCCTGGTGGTGATGAGGTTTTGCTATCTGCCACAGGTATGAAGATGTACTTGTTATGTGCGCCAATTGTTTAAACATTCATGGGGACAAGTTTGCGAGTACTGTTGATTCTTGTACTTGTATGGTTTACAGGGAAGGATGCAACTGATGATTTTGAGGATGTTGGCCACAGTAGCAGTGCAAGGGCGATGATGGATGAATTCTTTGTCGGTGAGATTGATACATCAACCATACCTTCTAGGAAGGCGTATACTCCTCCTAAGCAGCCTCACTACAACCAAGACAAGACACCAGAATTTATCATCAAGCTCCTCCAATTCCTAGTTCCTTTGCTGATCTTAGGTTTGGCTGTTGGTATCCGCTTCTATACCAAATCAACTGAAGCATAATTGCTGAAACAAGAACTAGAATCGAAATTCGATTCATAATAAGCTTATTTTGGTTACCCTTTAACCTGTGGGTATGATCTTAGGACTCAGGACTTGTGATGAATATGTTCTCGTTTCTCCCTGCCTTTAGCCTTTTCATGTAAGATTTCATATCGTCATCAATCTTCTTGTGCTCTTGGTTAAAACTTGATTCGGCTCTTAAAACAAGATTGCATACTTTTTAATTATAGTTCAGGATAAAAAATAAAATTTGATATTTTTTTATTTTGATTTTGATTTTAATATTACTTTCAGTTCAAATCTTAGTTTCAATAAGATTGCAATATTTAATTTTTAAGGACTAGACTTGAAAATAAATTTTATATTGGGTTTCAGTTTACTTCTATTTTTTATTTTTATTCTATTTTTATGTTCAATTTATATCTTAACTTTTACATGTAAAGTTATAATACTTTTAATATTTAAATCTTAAAAGAGTAATTTTTATAAACTACTATCTAAATACTCAAATTGTATATTGAGCGAGTTAAAATATTAAAAATTACCTTAAAGATTATTGCAGATAGAGCCTATATTTTTAGACAATTTGCTTTGGCTCTGTATCTCCAAATCCGAAGTAACTATTGAAATCAATTATTCATAAGGGATTAGATTAGATGGAAGTTATACACTTTATTAGTAAAGATAGAATTTAATTTATTTTTATTAATGAAGGTTTTTTTTTCGTTAAAATAAATTATAAAATAATAAAATTTAATTAAAAATTTATTTTAAACAAACTAATAATAAATTTAAATTGATATAATTTTTTATCATTTTTATTATTTTTAAATTAAACATAAATATTTATTCTTACAAATAGAAAATTTTTTTTCTCATTAATTTTTTTAAAAAAACCATTGTTAATATTTTTCGCAACATTCCAAAAAATATAAATTGTACATATTTTTTAATACTAAAAATATAAATTAAGATATTCTTTTTATTTAAAATTAATAAAATAATATAATACATTTCTTAATAATGTTCACATCATAATTTTTTTTGAATACTAACCTAAAACATAAGAGAGAGTATCAAGTGGATTGACTTGACAATCTTTTTATATTTAAATTAGTATATGTGATGATTAAATTAAGTCAATCTCTCTATACTTAAATCAGTATATGTGATGATTAAATTATGGTATTAATAATTTATCTCACTAAGGAGATTGTGAACTCTTAGAGTTTGGATATGAAATGAAATTTTAGATAAAATAAAATACAAAATTATGATATGGAATCCTATAAAAATAATATTTTGATATGAATAGTGTCTATAATTAGAATTTTACCACCTTATTATTCGTAGTTATAGGATATTAAAATTCAAATTTAATATATTTTAATATTAATTTACATCAGTAGTTCCGTACAGTGGTCGAATTTTTTAAGTTTGATATTAGATTATTCCCTTTGATGAACTTATAGCCTTACAAGAATTTGGTAACAAATCATTTTGATAATTGTCTTGACTTTTCGCTTGGCGAACTTGTAGTAATTATTTGCTTTGATTTTTTCCCTAACGAATTTGTCGCCTTGTGTTTTAACTTTGGAGGCCATAGTTTTTTTTGCTATTTATGTATGTGATAATGATGTTTTATAGGTGCATTTTAATCTAGATGAGATGACTAAAGTTATCAATATGTAACTAAAATATAAGTGTTTTAGTAAATGGACTTGTATAGTTAAATAAATGTTACCTGACTTTTATTTTTATCGTTTTTGATGGCTTGACATTGATGAGATATGGTATTATACTGCCATGAGAAGCTATATAAACAGGCATACAAATCGTTTAAGGGGGCAATTGGTTTCATAAAAGGGCGTCCTTACATCGTCTAGGGGCACTCTTACATTACCTAAATGGACAATTAATTACTTGAAATGATACTCTTATATCGCCTAATGGCACTTTTATGTTGCCTAAATGGGCAATTGATTGTCTGAAAGAGCCCTTTTACGTCGCTTAAATGGGCAATTGGTTGCTTGAAAGGGCACTCTTACGTCGCCTAAGAGCGCTCTTACATCGCCTAAATGGGTAATTCTTGAAAAGGCGGGCTTATATCACCTAGAGGCGCTCATATGTCACTTAGAGACACTCTTATGTCATCTAGATCACTCTTACATCGCCTAAGTGGGCAGTAATTTGCTAGGAAGGGCTCTCTTATGTCACCTAGGAGAGTAATAAGTCATTTGATTTTGAGAAAAAGTATTTCGATATAAGGAACATACTATCACTTTGGAGTTGTGCCTCTTTTATAGGTGACATAACCGGTTAAATCTCATCTGCAAAATTAATTATTGTACATTATAAAAATTAAATTTATATGAGATGATCTATAATGTATAATTTAAATAGAAAAATAAAATGTAAAAGTGAAAAGTGATTATTGTTTATTGACAGTTGTTAAGCACGCAATATTATTTAGTTGATGTGTGTAAATATAAATAAAATAATTTGTATTTTTTTAATAAAGAATTCACGGATTCATGTCATTTAGCGACGGTGAAATTTTAATTTAGTAATGTCATTACTACAGCGACAGACACAAATTTGAGTGCAAAAAGTTTGCGATGAGAGTATTAAATACATGATTAATTTCATAGTAAATCTTTCACATAAACTTTTTGCAACGGAACATAACCTTTTAATGATGGAAATTATTCGTTATAGGAGTTCAAATTTTTAATCGTTTGATCACAATTATAATAAGAAAAAAATATAAAGGAGATATATTTTTTGTATTGATTCTCATAAATGACGCCAATGATGTGAGCACATTATAATTTTCCGAGTACGAACTAACAAAATAAGAGAGAATACTGGGTGGGTTAGTTTATCAATCTTTGGAATACTTAAATGTAATGAGTAAATTATAAAATTAACTGTTGGACATGACGCTGGAATACTTAAATGTGATAAATAAATTATGAAATTAACTGTCGGAGTTGATAGCTTATCTTATTATACCGCTTGTGAATTTTTTATATAAAATTTGGATAGGATATAAAATTTTAAATAAGATAAGATACAAAATCCTAAATAAAATAGAATATGAAATTATATAAGGATAATATTCTGATACGGATAATATCTTATTGTGATTAGAATTTTATCCCTTATTCAGGGTTATAGAATATTTAAATAGTTAATGTAATCTGAATTATTGAAATCTCAATTTAATATATTTTAATATTGATCTATATCACTTAATATTAATTATAAATACATTAAATATTAACACTCAATATTAAAATAAAATAAAATAAATTCTTTTAAAAAAGAAAGCAGTTATTAATTAAAAAAACTATAAAGGTCTATTTGGTTTAAATATAGTTGATAGTGGTTAATAGCAGTATATAGCTAGATTATAATTGATAGTTGATAATTGATTATAGCTTGTTTGATAAATTGAATATAAAATAATTAATAAGATATATCAATTTATTATATGAATAAAATAAATATAAAAGTATTAATCGATTATATAACATATATAATAACTAAAACTAAAATTTTAAAAATGTAATCTAGTAATAAATATTATAAGTTTTAAAAACAATAAATATTATAATTAGTTTAATTTATTTATTATTTTTTATAATTTTAAATAAGAATGTGAAATTTTAATTTAAAAAGTTATAATTAATAAATTTTTAAAAAATAATATGATCTAAATAAAAAATAAGGTCAAAATAACTATCAGTTATTAGGAAGCAAATATAAATAGACCTTATATTACCTGTCATTTACTTTATTAAAGATTACCATATAGTTGGTTTAAGCTTATAAACTATAAGCAATCTAAAGCTAAGCCAACCATCCTTAAGTAAATTTGAAGTTAATATTAAAAAAAAGATATATTAAAAAAAGTTAATTAAATAATTTTGATATAAATAGCATTAACACTATATTTGGGTGGGAGTTTTTGAAGAAAATATAATTTTTAAAAATAATTATATTGTTTGGGAGGAAGATTATTTGAGGAGGGTATAGCTTTTAGAGATTTCAAAACCTTCAAAACTCTCACCTTAATTAATTTAAAATTAATTCTCATATTATTAATTTATCAAATATAAAAATTAAAAAAATAAATTCATTTCTTTTGATTTATTTCAAAATAGTCACATTAAATAAAAGAATGACAAATTGATGGAGAGTATCAACCGGGGATGACTGAAAAAAGAGCCGGGATTTGGATTCTCATGAAATGAAAGAGAGAAGAGATAGAAGAAAATGGAGGGTTCATAATTGAAGCATGAGAAATACAAGGGAGGGAATTGATGGAGTTGATATTGGTGAAGATATGTTAGAATCATTAAAGAATTGAAAGGTAGCTTCCCTTTTACGGGAAAGATACATGATGGGGATGAGGTTGTAAATTATGAATTTTCAAAGCAAAGTTAAAAAAAGCAACTGTGAAAATTATAATTGTTTTGATTAAACGGCTTCTTTAAGCATCCTATGCACCTATTCATACTTTATACTCCTCTTTAATTTGTCATTTCATACCTAACCCATCAATACAATCACGCCTCCGTAACCTAATTTTATACATCAATTTTCTTTTTTTTTTTTAATATAAATATAAGTTATTAATGTCACAGTAAATAAATTGAAAATAATTGATCACTCTATATAAAAAAGTGAAGTGATTGGCTTTGTAAAGAGTTATAACTTCTATTTTATTATTTAATTGTAATTTAAAAATAAAATATATTCATAAATTTATAATATAATAGTATTAATAAGATTATTAAAATCCAAAAAATAAAAAAAAATGTTAATTAAATATTCTAATGTAAATAGGCCTTATAAAAGAGATGGACACGTTTCAGCCTCGCATTATCCTATGTTAGGGACTCGTACACAGCTAATAAACATACATGTTGTCGTTTCACGGACAAGTCAACTTAAAACGACAAATATAAGCATGGTCAAGCTCGTCAACCACACGCCAGGGCCTTTCAAAACGAAGTCATTTTCAAGCTTCCCTTCCGTTTCTGAACCTTAACGACTTCGTCAGAGAAGCCGTTGTCAGATTTCCCTTATATTTTTTCAGTTCTAAACAACGCACTCTGAGGGAGAAATGACTTTCTCTTTGCATGAACTGCTTTTTTAACTACCACTACTTGATTAGTAGCGTTAGTGCTATAAATAATTATAAATCATGCTCCCCAGGCCACCCCATAATCGTCACTATGCAATCCAATTTCAACCCACTCCTACTTTTCAATCTCTTTTCATCCCTTTGTTTTGATTTTCATTGAAAAAAAACTTCTCTGTTAAAGAAAATCGACAAGCGACAAGAAAGACAAATTCTTTTAGTTTCTTGGGATACGTACAGGTTTGTTCTTTTGGTTTTTACAGGGAGATACTCTTGTCTTGTCTCTTGTGGGTTCCATTTGAGGGTCTGGTTCTATGGACATCAACTGCTTCTGGGTTGTCTTCATCCTGTTCTCTGGCCTGTGGATACTTGGTTTCTGTGAAGGCCAAGATGGTATGCCTTACTCCTTGTGAGTGTTCATGGCAAATTTTTCATTAACTGTTTGATTTAATGCGTCTGTAAATTACAGGTTTCTTGAGTTTGTCTTGCGGTGCAAGTAAAAATTATACTGATTCATTCAACATTCAATGGGTTTTGGATAGTGCTTATACAAGCACAGGCAACACAACCACCGTTGATTACGCTGTGGGTACCTTTTCATCTACTGTCCCTGTCCGCTTTTTCCCTGAAACTGATCAGGGTCGCAAGTGTTACAAGCTGCCAGTGAAAAATGTGTCTTCTGTGGTGATTGTTAGAGCTCAGTTTGTGTACAAGAACTATGACAAACTTGGAAAACCCCCTGCTTTCTCTGTTTCTCTTGGCACTGCTATTGTTACTACTGTAAACCTTACTACCAGTGATCCATGGAATGAAGAATTTGTATGGCCGGTTAAAAGGGATACACTCTCTTTCTGTTTACATGCCATTCCTGATGGTGGATCTCCGGTAATTTCATCGATCGAAGTCCGGCCACTTCCTCAAGGAGCTTACCAGAGTGGCCTGGGAGAGTTTCTTGATAAATCACTTAGAAAGTCTCACCGTATCAATAGTGGCTACACTAATGGTTCCTTGAGGTAAGAATCTGTAATGCTGTCTTCTCCCCTATAGATTCTGGTGGTCTTTGTAAGCCTTTTTTCTATTGGATTGGATTAAAACAGGTATCCTTTGGATCCACATGATCGTGTCTGGGATGCTGATGAGAACTATACACCCTTTCATGTGTCGAGTGGATTCAATATGCTACATAGCTTCAACTTGTCAAGTCTTCCTGAGAATCCTCCTCTTGCTGTTCTTCAAACGGCTAGAGTTCTGGCACGAAGAAATGCCTTAACTTACAATCTTGCTCTTGATACACTAGGGGACTACTACATTGTCCTTTACTTTGCTGGGATTCTTCCTCTGTCTCCCTCTTTTGATATCTTTATTAATGGGGATATTGCTCAATCTAATTATACAGTGACAATGTCAGAACCTAGTGCTCTGCACTTAACTAGAGAAGGAATCAGTAGCTTGAATATTACACTGAAAAGTATCAATTTTTATCCGCAAATCAATGCTATCGAGGTGTATGAGGTTGTGGACATTCCATTGGAAGCTTCCTCAACTACAGGTGCCAGTTCTTTGTTTTGACAAGTTCACTTTCAGTTGCTAGAATTGGCCCCATTGTACCTCACGCTTTTAAATTTTGTTGCAGTGTCTGCACTTCAGGTTATTCAGCAGTCCACTGGGTTAGATCTGGGATGGGAAGATGATCCATGCTCTCCAAAATCATGGGACCATATTGAATGTGAAGAAAACCTAGTCACATCATTGTATGTTCGAATTAAATCATTGTACTTTATTGTTCTTTTCGTCATCCAATTAAGATCTATTGATATATGACTATTTTTCCTTTTCATTTTTTGTTCATTAGGGATCTTTCAGATATCAACTTAAGGTCAATTAGTCCAACATTTGGTGATCTGTTGGACCTCAAAGCACTGTAAAGTCTGATCTGCAATGCTGTTTTTATGTTTATTTCACTTCTTTTCTAACTCCATTTGTCATCTCTTCTCGTGCATTGTAATTCAGGGATTTGCACAACACTTCACTTGCTGGAGAGATACAGAACTTGGGAAGCCTCCAACATCTTGAGAAGCTGTAATAACTAAATTAATTACAGTAATAGAAGAATCCATCCAAGTTTTATTTCTAGAGAAAAATAATGCATTTGTTACTGTTCTGATTTTTTTTCAGGAACCTGAGTTTCAATCATTTAACATCCTTTGGAACTGAATTGGATGGTTTGATTAGCCTTCAGATTTTGTAAGTTATAAAATTTCCCATTTGTTTGAGTGAAATCCAAACTATTCATATATTTGCTGTTTTTATAAATTGGATCAGAATTGAGCCTGGGAAGTGAAATGTGCTTCTAGATTATGGCCTTGTGGTTGTTGTAAAGCCATTTTGATTAACTTGTGCTCCACAATTTATGCCCCTCAATTCTTTGTTTCATGTGGGACTTTCAATACTTTTACATCCTTGTTAGGATCTTTAGCTGCATACACAAAAATCAAGATACTAATGTTGCATTTTAATTTTTCAATGTGAAGGGACCTGCAAAACAATAGCTTGCAAGGAATAGTTCCTGATGGCCTGGGAGAGTTGGTAGACCTTCATCTACTGTAAGTAAACTTATGGGTATCGAACTCTTGGCAACTAAACAGATATTTTGTTTCTAACTGTGTCACACATTACTCACAATCCATGTCCTTAACCAGATTAGATTTTTATCTTTCATTCTTCAGGAACCTCGAAAACAACAAACTGCAAGGCAGTCTCCCTCACTCTTTGAATAGAGAAAGTTTGGAAGTCAGGTATGGAATTGAAATTCTTGCTTTTCTTTTGAATATGCTTTGCATTTTTAGAATGTTGATGCGTCAGCCTATTTCAGGACAAGAGGGAATCCATGTCTTTCCTTCTCCACAATGTCTTGCAACGATGTTGCATCTAATCCTTCGATTGAGACTCCACAAGTTACAATAGTTACTGACAAAAAGCCTAACAAAATTAGTCATATGGCAATTATACTCAGTGCAGCAGGAGGAACCATACTTGCTCTGCTTGTCATTTCTCTCTCAGTATTCCTGTACACAAAGAAACAAAGCAGTGGAATAACATATTCGGACAGTAAGCAGAAGTTGCAATGTTATATTTTGAGGATGTATTACATAGACTAATTTGAGAGATGATTTTAATGTGCAGGAGCTGCAACAGACATGCGAAACTGGAATTCTGCAAGAATCTTTTCCTACAAAGAAATTAAAGCTGCTACAAACAACTTTAAGGAGGTTATTGGCCGTGGTAGTTTTGGATCTGTTTACCTTGGAAAGCTTTCTGAAGGGAAACTGGTAGCTGTAAAAGTGCGGTTCGATAAGACTCAACTTGGGGCTGATTCTTTTATTAATGAGGTTTATCATTTGAACTCTACTATTTCATTTGTTGTATTTGCAATGATGGAAGAGGATTCTGAACTGATTAATAAGCTTGGAATGCCATTGATGGACACAGGTTAGGATCTTTACAGTCCATCAGATTCTGAATTACCTTGACTTGAAGTAAAGTTTACAATCTACTCTTATTTTGTTAACTTGTATGAAACCCCAAATCATACATATCCTGTAAGGATACCCTTATTTTTCAGCTGGGATATCCTTTGACAAGTTTTTTTTCACTCCTGTGAGTTGTTACATATGTCTATAAGTGAATTTCAAATAGAATTGGAGTCTAGAGTTGTCTTATTTCCCTTATTTTGATTGCTAGGTGTATCTGTTGTCTCAAATTCGTCACCAAAATCTTGTATGTTTGGAAGGATTTTGCCATGAATCAAAGCAGCAAATACTAGTCTATGAGTATCTACCTGGCGGATCATTGGTTGATCACCTTTATGGTATGTTGTTAAATCAATAGTAATCCTGGATTTTGAGTCCAGTTAAATAGTTTCTGCGCCTGAGAATTTCCGATCTTATCTCCATTAAGGTCCCAACAGTCAGAGAGTTTCTTTAAGTTGGGTTCGTAGGCTGAAAATTGCTGTTGATGCTGCTAAAGGTATGTTCATGTTCTCATAATTATATCCTTCAATTTTACATGTAGAAATATATGAAAGAAATGTGATGATCGAGATCTTATACTTTCAAGAAAAATTCATTTCTGTCATTTCCAGATGATACCATAGACATTAGCCTTCTAGCATTTCCTGTCACAGATTTTAGCCATGATTAAAAGATGAAGTTTGACACAATTTTCATTGCCATTGAAGGATTGGATTATTTGCATAATGGGAATGAACCACGAATCATACACCGCGATGTAAAGTGCAGCAATATTTTGCTGGACAAAGACATGAATGCCAAGGTCTGTGATTTTGGCCTTTCTAAACAAGTGATGCAGGCAGATGCAAGTCATGTGACTACAGTTGTCAAGGGCACTGCAGGCTATCTTGATCCTGAGTAAGTTTCCAGTTATCATATCCTCTATCTTGCCAAACAACAACTCATTAACATTCATATTATGTTCAGGTACTATTCTACCCAACAGCTTACAGAGAAAAGTGATGTCTACAGCTTTGGTGTTGTTCTTCTAGAGCTTATCTGCGGGCGAGAACCATTGCGTCACTCAGGAACTCCGGATTCTTTCAATTTGGTTTTATGGGTAAACTAAAGTTCATTCCTTCATAGTTCATATCGAAGAAACTTTTTCTTCTATGTCCTCCATAGCTTAATAAAATGCACAAAATATTTTGTGCCGTGATGGTCAAATGCAGGCCAAGCCCTACTTGCAGGCAGGTGCATTTGAGATAGTGGATGATAACTTAAAGGGAACATTTGATGTGGAAAGCATGAGAAAGGCAGCCATAGTTGCAGTAAGGTCAGTAGAGAGAGATGCCTCACAGAGGCCTAATATTGCAGAGGTATTAGCAGATCTGAAAGAGGCCTACAATATGCAACTCTCATATCTTGCAGCTCGCGACATGTAAATGGCTTTCGAGATCAGTACAAATGAGAAAGATATAATAGACCTTGTCAAAGTTTGTGCTTTTTGGTGTAATTTGAAGAAAAGAGCTCTTGTGGATGATGATTCAAGTAAGTTACTAAGCAGAAGGCTAGCTATGTTGGAGTATGTATACATTTACCTTTCTCTATTCAGTCAATGGCAAGAAAGAAAATTGTGAAACTATAAGAATGATATCCTACTTGAATCAAGTTAATAACCAAGTATATTTGAATTCAAAGGATATGCAATTTAAAAATGAGAAGCTTGAGTTTGGTTGAATCGAGTTTTTATTTACTTTAATCTCAAATAGATCCGAAACAATTTGACACGCATATAATTTCAATGAGTTTTTAGGTTAAAAATAATAAATTTCAAATTAAATAATTTTAGCTGAATTATTTTTTATCTAAATAAACCTATTTTATAATATTAAGAAAACGTGATTGTCAAAGATGGTGCATGTGCACGTTAAGCATAAAATTGGTGCTTCTGTTCTGATATCATTTTCATTGTGGAGCAAATGCAAAAGGCGATTTTTATCACAATCACATGCAACCCAACTCAACCCATAATTGTTATTGCCACAATGAATCATCTTTAATATTAATAATGAAATGAAGGCCTATTTAATGTTTTTTTTTTATTTTAAAAAATATAATAATTAATATATATATTTTGAAATAATATGACTAAATAAAAATAAATATTAAATATTATTAAAAGGATTTTTTTTTATGTAATAGACTTAAATATTAAGTTTCCATTTTTGTTTTATCCACATTTTACTTATTCATAACTCCTCAACTGTCAACATCGAGATATACGGGATCGCCAGTAGACAAATACGGTGGCTACGTAACGACGATCTACTACTTTCCCACCAAAAAAGTTTTGCAGAGCCGTAATGAAACCGACGGCTTTGTCCGCTGCCATGCTTGGCTTAGGCCTCTCCTCTCCTTGGACCACTTTTTAGCCCTCACCTGTCGACCCCAAAAGAATTGATTTTTCTTTTTTTTTTTTTTAACAAACTCATCAGATTCTTGCTTGATATTGGGTGTCAAATTTGATCCCATCTTCCACTCTATTTTCATAATTTCGACTGTAGATTCGAGGTTCTTCTTTCCTTTTCAGTTTAATAATGAAGCTTTTCCTTGATGCTTATCTGCTGGTGTTCATGGATCCTGAGCCTCTTGTTGGACCTGCTTGTTTCTGTATTATATTAAGTCCTGTTTTTACTTTGTTGTGTTAGAATTCTTTACTGAACTAATATTCTTTTATGGTGGGTAATTGTTTAAGTTACAGTTCCAGATTTTGTATTTTCTTGATGGTTGTTCAATTTTTGTCCTTGAAGTTCTTGTAATTGTTCTCAGTATTTGATACTGAATCTGGGATTTTTAGCTTGATGGCTTTCCGGGCGGTTCGCTCTTGGACTTTGGTTGGCCTTATAATGGCTTTCGTTGACCTTGCTATTGCTTGTTCCCTGCTATGTTTATCAGCTTGTGCATTTGTTCCATCGAAGTTCTTGAGTTTCTTTGGGCTTTATCTGCCATGTCCCTGCAGTGGGTTTTTTGGGTACCGAACCGATTATTTCTGCTGGCACAAACTGTTTGTTGATTGGCCAATAAGAAAGATTAATGCTGTTCAGGAGTTGGTGAAGGATAGATTTCCTTTTAATTTGATTTGGTTTGGTCACCAATCATCCAATTTCCATGTGGAAGGGATTGATAGGAAAAGTAAGTATGATGCTAAGGAGAAGAAGATTATGAACCAGAAACATAAGTCTGGGATCCGGTGGCGCAGAAGAGCTGCTGTTGGTTGTGGAAAGCTCTCTCCTGCTTTGTCTTCTAATGGCACCCATTTGGTTGGCAGAGGAGTTCTCCGCCCTCTTTATAATTGCAGTGTAAGAAGCGAAATTAGCGAAAGCTTGGATATTTCCAGTGGAATAGAACATGGTTTCCTAGGTGAGAGACATGGACCTTGATTAATTGCCTCTCTCAAGTGCCCAATAGGAAAAGTTCTTTGTTTTTTTAATTACATGCAATTAAATGTATGTTATGTATAATTTGTTTGCTTTTGCTTGATGCTGCTTGTTTTCAGTATTAGCTAGACTGGAATCTTTTGAAACATGAGTTCATTTTTGCATATTTATCATATATGACACTGGAGTGAAAATTGACAATTGGTGATGCTGGTTTAGGTGATGGAGATGATTCAAATGGCAATGATTTGAGTGAAAGAACAAGGCATAGGTTTGAATTGGATGGATCCTATGGGAAGGATGAAGGCATCAAGCAGGATCAATTTGTTGAAAAATTTACCTGTGATGCTGAAGTTGGTGCTGGAAATGATGCAAATGATATTCTTGCATTGGAACAAGCACTTGAAGAAGAGAAAGCTATGCATGCAGCCCTTTACCAAGAGTTGGAGAAAGAGAGGGCTGCTGCTGCAACTGCTGCTGATGAAGCCATGGCAATGATATCACGTTTGCAAGAGGATAAGGCATCAATTGAAATGGAAGCAAAGCAGTATCAACGGGTTATTGAAGAAAAAATTGATTATGATGAAGAAGAAATGAACATTCTGAAAGAGATCCTTGTTAGGAGGGAGAAGGAGATATATTTTCTGAAGAAAGAAGTTGAGGCTTATGAGCAGATGAACTTTACAGGAAATGATCAGCTGGAAGGTGATTCAAGCTATAATACAGAACAGACACTTTCACTTTCCATTGATTCAAGTGAGAATCCACTCCCAGTTCTGCAGCAGATTGATGAATCCAACGGTGGAAAGGAAGTGGCAGCTGATGGGAATCAGGCAGGCTGCAATATGCATAGTTCCTTGCTTGACACAGAATCAACTGTTTATGATGTTCATGTCATTGATGATAAAACTGTACATGGAAAGGAGAATGATGGAAAAGAAAGCAGACCACCATTGTTGGGTAGTATTGATTTGCAGAGGCATCCTTTATCTGTCATTGATGGTGAAAGGTTGAAAATTGATAATGAAGTTGAATGGCTAAGAGAAAGGCTCCGAATAGTGCAAGAGGAGAAAGAGAAGTTGAATTTCTGTGGAGAGCACAGAGAAAGGGAAAATGCTCAATTGAGACTTGTGGAAGATATTGTGAACCAGCTTCTAAGGCAGGCTTCTTTACCTCCATCATCTTCTAAGCTTGGTTGCTAGAGTTTTTTACTACTACTTTTTTTTTTTTTTTGCCTCCTCTTCAATTTGTGTATGGATTAGGCTCTAGTTTTGATTATCTTTTAATTTTGCCTTTAGTTTTAGTTTCAATTTTAATCTTTACTTTTACATTTAAAATTACAACTTTTTGTGTTGATTTTAAAATAATAAAAGCATTAAAATTTTTCACATCAAAATAATAATAAAAAAAAGGAATAATGATATTAATATAAAAATGTATTATAATATTTAGTTTTTAATAAGATTATTATATTATCTTCAATATATTATTTAATTATATGGTCCTTAATTAAAAGATATATATGCAATCAATAATTTAAAGTATATTATATGATCAGCATGCAATTTAATCACATAATTCAGAATTATTAGTACATTAGCGATTAAAATTACTTTGAAAAATAAAAAAATAAAGATAATATTAAATTATTTCTGTTAATGCATGATTGGTGTTGAGAGATGTTAAAATTCTGATTAGATAAGGAATCTTTCAGAAGATCAATTATTTTTCATGAACTTTTCAGATTTTACCCAAATGGTTTTTCCTCTGCTTTCTGGAGAAAGTGGGGACAAGGCATTGTCAGATGGCTTGGGAAGACTTTGAAGTGCTTAAATCCAACCCAAACAAGGCATTGTCAGAAGATCAATTATTCATTTGTTTTTTCATAAAATGAATAATAACTAATGGAGGGTCCAAAATTCACAGTCACGTGCTCCATTGAATAACTTGTACATGGCATTTGGATATATGAAAAGTAGGAGAAAAATAATAATTAAATATAATTATTTTTTTAACTATAAGTGAATATAATTATTGAACTTTGTTTAAAAGAGAATAAAATATTCCTAATACCTTTATCTTTTAAACTGTTTTTATTTTACAGGTTAAATTTTGAAAAGTGAATATCTCATTCTAATTTGATTTTGTAATCGCATTGATGTGTTAAAAATCATGTTTACATAATAATTAACTTACACGTGTATTTAAAAAAATTTTAAAAACTTCACAATTCCCTTTCTCATTTTCCCCACACATCACTTGCCTTTTATTTCTTTATTCAACTCCTCTGGCCAGATAAATTGAATAGCTATGACGACTCTATAGCACCCAGAATGGCTAACAATGGTGAAGAAAAATATAAACATATCTGCATGGATTCTTATAAATATCAATCTCTATGCATAATTTTTATAATTATCTTTGGCATCATTAATTTTTAATATAATTATATATATTTAATATAAATTATATCAAAAATTTATAGTTTAAATATATATATTATTTGTAAAACTAAAATATTCCACACTTTTAATAAAAGTCTATAAAAAGTAAATACTAAAGTCTTTTCTCATTTTTTTATGCACTGTATTAAGTATTTTTCGTATTAATGAACACTAACTTAATTTTTATAACATATGTATAGAATTTAAAAATTATATGGAAATAATG